>NC_056708.1:0-71637 GCF_018831695.1 Puntigrus tetrazona
AAACAAAGGGATTTATTGCGGGCAAAGCTTATTGAATTTGTCCGAGGCTAATCAAACTGTTTACAATGTCTAAGTAAAGGGAATAAAATGGCAATAGAGCTGGCTGTCAGTCACCGAGTCGAACAGGCCGGTTATGCGTTCTGATTGATCAGGTCTGAACCGTGGCCTTGACAGGCGCCATGCGGCTGCTATCGACGGCAATCTGATGCGCGCGGAATGAGAGAGAGAGAGAGAGAAGAGAGAAAGAGAGAGAGAGAGCAAGCTGTCCAGCACTATTAACCTCTGGCCCCGGCGTCCTTCTAGACATCACCGCTGCAGTAATTAGGGAGTCAATCTGTAATCGCATGTATCACTTAGCCTGTCGTGTCAGTTAGAGCGGCCCGTGACAGATTCATTAAGCTCCTGCCCTCCAGGTCTCCCAGTCAAACGGACCTATAAACTACTTTTAACAGGACCTTACAAATTGGAGGGCCAAGAGCAAAGGAGGGTGAGTTAACAGCCCAGAATAAATGCTCAAATGACAATTAGCATTGATCAGGGAGGAAGGCGGGACGCTCAATGACAAGAGAGCGCAGGTGAGTGAAACGCCTTCTGGGTTATAGCGCACACGGTGAAGCAGCAGCACACGCACTGCTGGGACGGAGGACTTACACGCGAGCACGCAAAACGCGCGAAATGACGTTGAGTGTTTTCTTTGTTCTCATTCTTTTCTCATTTCATGCATGTTTTTCAACGCAAACGCGGATTAAATGCAAATGTTTCATTTTGATTTCGCTCAAATCGTCACGCATATCGAAATCGAAATGAAAAATTTGACGTCAGCGTTGACGTGGGATGGGATTTAAAAATTGAAATTCGACCTTTTTGTGCAAAGAAGTTAACACGGTCAATGTCAAATTTGTAATGGGAAACCTGTTTCCATAACTTAATATGAAAAAAAGGGTTATTGCGATTTTTATCGGATTTTATCGGAATTGCGATATATAAACTTTCAATTGCGAGCGTGTGAAGATGTGGCTTTACGTTCCAAACTTTGAGTTCATATCTTGCAATTCTGACTTTTTTTACGTAAAGCCGCAACTTCACGAGACCTGAAGTCGAATTTTGAGGTTTTTCAATTTGCGACTATATTTCTTACAATTCCCGAAAAAGTCTGAACTGTGAGATGTAAACTTTGAAAAATTCTAAGATACAAAGTTCAAATATCTTTTTATTTAATTCATATAATTTAACAAATTTTACTATTTCTTCCTTTGTTTTATATAATACCGAGTATTCAATTTTTACATATAAAATGTAGGTTTTAATGTAGTCTCTTACATTTTTACATTTACATTTTTATTGCTTTACAGCTGACTTTTGTCTTTATGTGTGTTAAGGATTCTAGTCAGTTTGGAATTCTTTTGGTTTTTGCTTTTTCTGGTGAAACAGAGAAAAGAAGAAATAAACAATATAGTAACTCACTAAAAAACAGTTGTATACCTTCACATATGCACTAATACACAAAAAAAAATGGCACTCAGTCGCTCATGTGATATAACTACTAAAAATTTCTATGCGATTGCTACACCTGACCATGCGATGTAGCATGCATTGCAACACATTTTCAAACGCAATGCGTGGAACTGTGTAGCCGCGAAGCCTGCGTTTATGTACTTTCCTAATTGTGAGTTTCAGGCCTTATTGGCTCTTTGCGTTTGTTTACACACTCTCTCTTTCTTAATTTCACTCAACACTGATGCATTCCTGCTTTAATTATTGATGGGCTTTTCCTAGTGCCGCTGCACTGATTACTTCTTCTTAATTAGTCAATTCTTTACCTCGTACACAAAGTGCAATTAAACACAACAAGTTATTACCTCTGTCAGACAGACCATTAGCAGCGTGCGCGTGGATGTACACGTGTGCTTGAGTTTCAGCAGCCTATGGTTCGGTCTCATTGGAGATATATGACACAAACAAACTCCATTTCGCTATACAAACACACCAGAGCCACTTCCAAACAAACAGCCCGTATCATCTCAAATGCATGGCAATTACTGTACGACGACCATCCTCTGCAGGGCTGGGAAAACACAAAGACGAGGAGAGCGTAGCTTGCCCGGTTCAGTTGTAAATATCCCTACAATTCATTTGAGAAAGCGAATCAGAGACATTAAGCTCAGCTGCGAGCGGAAAAGCACATAAACGGCTTTAAAATTAAAATTGAGCTTGGAATCAGCTGTCGTGATGCGTTCTTGGCAAACGTTGCGCAGCGTTTTAGAAACTGAGCGAGGGCATATCGTCCGCGAGAACCTCTCAATTGCTATTATAATTATTCACCACCTTTTTAGTTGATTAACTTCTAATTGCTCCTCTGCATTCTAATGGTCCCACTCTGATCATTACAGTTATTGCCTGCCATAATTACCGGTAATGTTCTTTTAGACACACTTGTGATAATTGCCTGTAGAGAAAAGTTTTTTTTTTTTTTTTTTTGTTTTGTTTTGGAGGCTGTCGTTGTGCATGGGTTTTAGACATTAAATCTGATGGAAAACAACATTATAGGTCGATAAGTAATAACTAATCGTTGACATACAGTAGCTATAATCTTTTTGAAGCAGATTAAACATCTTTGTCTTGTTAAATCGTGTGGCAAATATGCATGAAATTCAGATGTGATAAAAATATTTTCTGTGAGTTACATTCATATCATACCGTTTTAAGACACTTTAAGGCTAATACACTAGGCGTGATTAATGTATAATATTTTTTGTGGCAGTTTGTAGTTAAACTATGTTATTACAATGTTGTTAAGTATAACAACCATGTAATAACCTTTATACTCTGTACAGTTGTTTTTAACACCACAAATAATAAAACTGATCAATTAAATTTTTTTTCTATTTTTTTATTTGTTTGTTTATTCAATTTATTTAAATTAGTTTTGGGATTTGAACCGAACATGTATGAACTGTTTAATTAAAAACTGCAACTAAAAATTATAAGATGTAAAAACTGGACTGTAAGAAACTAAAAATCTTTTTGAGGTTACCAAAGGCCAATGAGGTGTGCTTTATTATTTCACCATTACTTTCTATATTATAGAAAATTGCATTTCAGTCTCTCTTTGCTTCAAGATGTTACGTACAATTAAATGTGTTGCTTGCAGTTTTTTAAATTTGTGAAATTTGAAAACTGTTTAAAAGTAAATTTTGTTCAGTTTAGTAATGTAAAATATGTGACACTTAAGGAGTCCTTGTACTTACTATTATAATAACCACAAATAATGCGTAAATACATGCACGTAACCCTAACCATATAGTAAGTACATGTAGTTAATTAAATGTAGGTTCTTAAATGTATATTCACAGCGTAACGAGGACAAGCGTTCATAAAATGTTATTCATGGTTAACCTGCATAATCAACCCTATATTTTAGAGCGATAAACAAACAAACAAATACATACATTTTAAAAAATTACATTTTTTTAAGACTTTCTATTTGTTGCGGCACAAATAAGTCACGCATAAAATGTTCATAATACATAAGATAGAGTTACTATTTCGTTATATGGGACTTGATTATTATCAAATAGCAGATTTGCTGCAGTTGCATTGTTTGTAATGTTTTTGGGGGTGTGTTAAAAGCCTTTTACGGGCCCAAATCCGACTTAGCCATAATACTCCAACTATAGCCTTTGAGAAAGCAAAGAGGGCACATTTTAAAGTTCTTAACAGCTACCTCTCCATCCTCCCCCATCCACCGCCCCAAACACAAACACACACACACACACACACAAATAACCCTGGATAATGTTCCTTGCGCAAGGCTGACCAAAGCTTTCCTATCGCCTCCCTCTCTCCCCTGTTTTTCCAGCCCATTAGAGATATTGCAGAGCCTGGGAACTCTGCATGTTAAATCACTTAATCAAAAGCAATGGGTCGAAAATCTTGTTTCTCTTCTTTATTTGATTCATTCCTCCAGATAAAGGGAGAGCAGGGAATGCAGAAAGCACATTATCACTTTGGCCCAATAGCACATGCATTATGTTCTAAGCAGCCGCAGAAAGACTATCATTGGGTCTGATCCCTCTGGGTATGGGGCGACTGTTTTCACCGATCATCCATTCAGACACCCTACGAGCGCTCCGCTGTCTGCCGTCACGGGCGTCTATCCTCGCGTGGCCCCGTGGTCCTCCTTGTCACTCGGCTTGGCGTGAATGAATAGACCCTTTTAAGTTGAAGCACCTGTGCTGTAATTCTAAAGTGTCAAACAGAGATGCATAACGCCGCTCGCTTGCCTTAATAAAGTTCTTGCAGAGGCAGCATTCAAGAGGGAAGTCATGCTTGCTGGGATGCCCAGGAGCGAGACATTCTCTTTGACTCTTCACCCGAACGCTTCTTCCATATTAACGGGGCCAGAGCTGCTAACTTCTAGCCAGCAGACACCGAAAGCCTGTCGGTGATGTCCACCTTCATGAGCCAAACCGTGGTTTAACCATGGGTCTTTTTCTATGAACATCTTTCGCTCAGAAATGGCTACATTTCGTGAGCGCTTACAATGAAATGGAAAGTAATTCTGAAGTAGAATCAGTAAAAATAAGGCTGTAAAACACACTCTCTTTCCCAACCCTTTGGTGTCATATTTTTTCCGATGTGCAGGTCCTCCATTGCTTTAAAAAGAAACCCTTGGCGTCAATATGCTGATGCAAAACTGAGAGTTTTATTATTGCATATATGTTGAGATGTGATTTTTAAATCCAAACCGTCACAACAGTTTTATTTGTATGACATTATGTACACATTTTTGAGCATAACCCAATCCTAAAGCTACAATTTGTCAATAAAACACAAAATATAACTTACCACCGACTACCATCGTAATTGAGTCTTCCGAGCCACAATTTTGCGACAGGAATTGACGCAATCGTCGTTTCGATTTGCCGTAAAGCTCATTCTGTGGTGCAATATCTGCGATAATAAAGCAGACAGAAAATGCCTGCTTTGGTTGTTTCGTCTCACGACTTGAGATGTGAGCGTGTTAATTGAGCGGATCATTAGCAGCGATTAAAACCTTGTGTTTTGCGTAAATGCATCGTTTGGCCTGGAAGCAACAACATGGCTTTATGCTGCCTGTTTATGGTCGGTTTTTGCAATAAATACCTTTGATTGCTTTAAAATAAAACAGGCATGTTCTGCACGCCTCTGTGTGAATGAATAGCTAATTTATCATTTTATCACTTCATTTAATTTCATTCAGTCTACTTAAAGGGTTGCTCCACCCCGAAACGAAAGTTTTGTCATGAGACACTTACCCCCATGTCCTTCCAAACCCGTAAGAGCTTCGTTCATCTCGGGACACAATTTGAGATACTTTGATGAAAACCAGGAGGCTTCTGTCTCATCTGCTGCCAAATAAAATACAGTGTCACGGTCATCATCATCAGAGCAACCGTAATATTATGAAGCGACCAGAATATTTTTCTATGGAAATAAAACAACTTTATTCAACAATTGAGCTTCATAACACCCCCGTAGCACCATTTTGGAGAGCATCCTCGTTTGTGGGTCCTCCGGTAGATGTTCTCCAAAATGCGTGGCAGTTAAGTGCATTACGATTGATTAGAATATCAAAATATATAAGCATTAGTTTGTTAAGAGAGCACAAAATTCACAACTTCATTAAAAGCATCAACCCTATAAAGGCAAGAGGAGGAGATAAGACTTTGCTTACAGGCATATGTTTGGACAGCATAACGTATGCTTCCTAACAGCTCAGGAGAAATAGACAAATGACTGAACTTATAGAGGAAGACAAATCCATACCCAGCATCCTGTGCAGCTGCCTCCATCTGCATTCTAATACACACTGTATGTCTTTCTGCGTAACCTCACACAGCTGTGGGGAAACGTCTGAATTAAGGTACAAGTCATTTAATTACAATAGCTAAAAACAATGTGTTCAGTCTGTATCAGACCAATACGATCTTAAAAAGTGCCTCTGTATGGACAGCTTTTTCAATTTAAGAGTTTTTATATATATTTTTATGAGAGACTTATTAAAATTTGACCAAAAAAAACAGTAAAAATTAAGACACTTTAAACAGTAAAAATTTTATGGAAATAGCGAAAAGCGGTATTCATTCATGTGATTCAAAGCTAAATTCAGCATCATTGCTCCAGTCACATGGTCCTTCAGAAATCATTCTAATATGCTGATTCGCTGCTTCTTTTCATCAAGATGAAACTTTTACCTGCTTAATCTTGATCTGTTCACAGTTCAGTAACGTACAAAGTGACATTTTACAGCTAAATCGCCTGAAAAATGCAGATAGTAGCAACTACATTTATAAAATGCTGTGCATTGTGTCCAGAACCGAACTGAACAAGTCCTTAATGACGTAACTGAACGCACAATGAGCGAATGAAGCATTTTTATAGTCCTTTATTGTGTAATGCTATATACCCAAAGCGCTTTACAATCACGTGAGGATCTCTCCTCAAACACCACCGGAGTGGCTTAGATCTTGGTGTTTAATTAAAAAAAAGGTCAAATAAGAACAAACGCTTTATCTTGGAAATATACATACCAAAATAACATAACCTGCACTCGAATATCCGTAAAGTGGATTGTTTATCAGCCAATGCCCAAATAATAATCATAATTAACACGGTGTCAATCATCGCAGTTTGGAGAGTCGGTTTCGTTCAGCAGACACACGAAACAATCATTTAGGTACGATAACACGTACAGATTGTACATTACGCCTATGGAGAGTCCCGCGTGTTTAGTGGAAATCAAAATCAAAATTCATAGATAGATCCTGTTCAGCGCTGAACTGAAGAATTGCAGCTGCAGCGTGGAACCGGTTCCCTACAGAATGGATTACTTTTCAAAGATCTGTTCTCGCTTGGCCTTTTTGTCCCGTTTCATGAACAATCTCTTCATAAGGCTCTTAGGCCCGGACAAGGAAAGCTTCTCAAAGCGCTTATCAACCCAAGAGTAAAACACTCTTTTAATTACGAAAGTGAAAAGCGCAGCGTCTTTGCGGAGTTTAGATCGACTATGCGTCGCGCGACGATCGTCAAAATAACCTCTAACCTCTTTAAGAGCGCTCCTTATCATTTCCCGTGATTGAGGGCGCTTTTCAGAGCCCAGCGGTGCAAAGAAGCGCGTTCGGACTAAACCCATATCGGTTCATCTTCTTAAACTTTCCGACTTTCGCCCGTATCGCGTTCAATCCCTTTAAAACATCATTTAGCTGAAACTTCAAATCCAGCACGAGAAGTGCTCAAGGTCGGATCTGAGGAAGACTGAAGTATTAGGGCCGTCCATTTATTATAAATGAATAAAACATTACGAAAACAGGACAAAAGTAAAACAAAAAAATCGTCTTTTCTTCTCCGCGACAGCGTTTATGTTTAAGAGGAAAGTGAATCATATAAAACTTTAATCTTCTTACGCGAGGGCTTGAAACAGAGCCGCATGCCTTTATAAGGGAAGATTGTGTTATTATATAAAATTCACTAATGATAGCTATAATGCGTGTAATATTTCTCATGCAAATAACTTGTTTATTTGTTTTTGCTCAAGTGAAATTCCGGTAAAGTAATGAGAAGTGAGCGGGGGGGTGTTTGATATGTGTGCTTGCTTTGGTTTAAAAGTTTAAGAGGGGATGTTCTGTCATGACGCCGACACAGATCAAAAAATTAATTTGATATATATTTCGGTAAGACGATTACCCACTGGGAATAAAGTGGGAGGCATCTGCCGAACTGCGTGGCTCATTAGGTAAGTTGGTGCACTTCTCTAATTGAGGGTTAAGTTCAAAACATGGCATCCTTTGTGAATGTAACTCTCGCTTTCAAGTTATAATGACCGGAGTGAAAAACTACTACATTATGAAAAAAAGATGGAAACATAAACCTGATAGTAAAGCTTATAATATGTTTATCTGTTAGGGCATAAATATTTGCTCCGAAAGCAATTCAATTCATTTATGATTCTTTACGAATTTAAGTTTGATCACGATTCAGTTTTCGTATTATATTGCTATAATTCTTTTTTTTTTTTTTTTTTTTTTAGAGTAGCACATCAAAACCTGCCTTTTGAAATTTGACAATATTTTGTTATCATAGTCAATATATATTCGATTCTGTACTTAATTAATAAATGCTACATCGAATTTTGCTAGTGAACTTTTCCATTTTCTTTAATAACTACCAGAAACAATTTTACTTTTCATACCTTTCACTAAAATTTTTATGAATTTAATCAATTAGTCAGTGAAGTGAATGCGTAAGTGTATATAAAAATACATTATCAACACAGCCTCTAAAACATAAATCACTTTTGCATGTACTTTTTTTCTTTCTGTAAAATTGCAGAACTGTAATGTAAACTTCAAACTTTATTTATTTTATCTGAGACCTTTATAATTTATAATTTAACAGAAGAGAGTGTGTATTATAAGATCAAATGATGTACATTGCTGTCATTTTGTTTTTTTAAAAAAAGATACAATGTATTAGTTAAAAATCTGTAGAAATTAAAGTGATTTGTACATTTTAAGTGAAAGTAAAGCTTAAATGATATTGATAGTGTGGTGTAAATATAATTTATTTTATTTATTTCAATTTGTATTTTATTTATTAATTTAATTTAATTTAATTTAATTTAATTTAATTTTATTTTATTTTATTTTATTTTATTTTTATTTTGCCAAATCTCATGAATGTGAATAATACATTTAAGGCTTATTTATTTAGACTTTATAATAAAATAATAAAAGTATACTAAAATGAACCCCAAAGAATCCTGCTAGGTTAAAAGAAGTACCCAGACTCTGATTTGGTTATGAATATTGAAAGCCGTGCGAACTGTATGCGTGCACAGAGAGTGCCGGAGCCCCCTTCACCGCTGCGCGCGATGCAGGAAACCGGCGGCTCTGTCAATAGACCACCGTACAATTAATACCGGGGTCCCATCTGTGCCGACCTGCGTCTCAATCTGATTGTAGCCCGCTCTCCATTGTGCCTTTTTATCTCTAAGTGTTTCTGCTCCTCTCTGCCGCCGTATCAGGCCGTTCTTTGAATGTAGAGGAGAGGTGGCGTGTGTGCCGTCGGCCTGGACTCTTAGAGAGCCGGAGCGCTGCTGTAGCTCTTTGATTTCAGAGGGAGTGTTTGAGAGACTCCGGGCTAAATCTAGGGGGTGGAGAGCACGGGGCAGCGTGGCGACGGACGTGGAGTGAGATGGGAGTGTGGGTGCTCTGCTATGAAGTGCATTAACATGACAATGGCTTTCATCTCGTCGGAGACTTTCGGATGCACGCCACGCACACACACACACACACACGCAGAGTAACCCGCTGTAGGGTGTTTACCTCTGACCACCACATGCATTAAAGTTCCCTCTGCCTCTATCTGCATACGAAGATCAAATAAAAATACATCTGCATCATGATTACACGACGATATCTAACGCAGAAAACACTCTGATCAGCATCATAATACTCAAGATTATTTATGCTCTTTCGAGTGTATCATTCAACAGATATCTTTGTTTACTTGCACTCTAAAAAATGGATTTTAGTTCATTTAAAGAGCTGGTGCAGCAATTCTTGAGCAAGCAATTTCGGGCTGGACGATATGTAATGGAATATGCATCTGTGCACATTTAGTGGCGACATAAAATTAAGCACTCTTATTTTTAGTTTTATTTTACATTTAAAAAAATTCTTGTAAGGTGATTTTGAAATACGAGATTATAAAGACAGAGATGCTTGAAAGTGCCTCTGATAAAAACTTTTAGTTTGTTTGGTTTTTTTAAATAAAAATATTAATTACAATTAATTTGTTTATATCCTTACTCATATATATCATTACTAATATGTTCACAGATGCATTTCCATATATCAAAATACATAAAAATGTTGTAAAGGTTTCTGTTTATTAGTGTGTATTGTTATAGTAGATGATATACAGTACAGTATACATTCTAAAATGTAAATCAAATTTAGGTTTAAATTTTAGTTATTTAAAAGTCACACACTTTTTAAGCATTTTCAGAGTGTTGAATATTTTCAAAGACTAAAATACAATTGGAAATAAAATGTATTTTTCTAATACTAAAGATATTAGATTTAATAGATTTTAGCTGACAGAAAAAAGTAATAAACGTTAAAAAAAACACTGAGATGTGTATTGAATATTAATACATTATTACAATGTTATTAATGAATTATTACAGTGTTATTACAATTAAATGGATTTAATATGTCCTGATTTGTTTCATGGTGGTGCAAGATTTCTTGAATCTGCTGAATAATAATACAGCACATGACACATTCATTTGAAAATTTGAATTTGAATTTTTTTTAATAAAAAAGTTTAATTTAATAGCAGCAAAAACGTTTTTTAATCATTTCAGTTACATTTATTGAACGCTTATTTTTGGAGGCTGTTGAAATAACATGTGAAGCGTTCAAATGCAATTCATTGAGTAAATGGTCATGAGCGCATCTGTTTCGGATGGTTTCGTATTCAAGTTGCGATGACGCGAAGATGAAAGTTGCCTGTGAAAGGTGCACGGCTTACAAGGCAAATGGCATTTTTGATTGTGCCATCTGCTTTGTGTCTGGCTACATCAATGAATACGCGCTTACTGTTTTTGCATATGTAAAGTTGGGCCGCTCGCGCCCGTGCATTCAATCCCCTAAAAAGGGGGGATCTTTTTTCCCTGACAAGCCAGAGACATTGCACAATGAGGCACGTGAAAACATGTCCCCCGTATTTGAATGCGATTCATTGGACAGCTTCTTCAAATTAATTCCAGAGTCGGGCCAGATTGCTTTACAGCTATGTCATATTCCTTTGAATGGCAAAGCCTATTGACGGAAATGGAGGGTGACAGCCACCCAGAAAGCCCATTGCGTGATGTGGCGGGACAAAATGATAGGGGTCATAGCAAGTGTTATTACACCGGGCCCACACAATATCTCCCAAAAGCACCACACTGTGTTTTTATCCATAATTTAGATTGCCGGCTTATAGGCGGCTCTCCGCGTTAGATGAGGAAATAGATCTGTCCCGCCATGCATGGAGATTTCTCTAATCATATGTTGGCGGGAAGCAGAAAACAGCGACATGGGGCAAAACACACACCAGAAGGTGGTTACCACCGAAAGAGCTTTCGCCAAACCATCAAATAGGCACTAGGAAAAAAAAAAAAAAAAAAAAAGCCATTTGGAAAATAAACAGAAGACACGTCGCACGGCCTGGAAAAAGACAATATAGGTAGTGGCTTTTATAAACCTGACGTTTTGTTTAAAAAAGTCATCGTGATGCATAACGATGTGCAAGAACGAGCCATTTAGACAGAAGGCGACGGTGAACAGAAGTGAACGATCACAGTTTATCTGGTTTTTGGCTGAATTGTGAAATCACCGGCGGCTGAAAAGACCAAGCGTGTAGTTTGGTCGAGGATTCATATGGAAGCTGTTTCAGCTGTGGAATAAAAACAAGAATTGTAAGATATATATAATTCTATATACAGAAATTACAGGAAGAAGTAAGATATGAACTTGCAATTGTGTGTGAGAGAGAGAAAAAAGTGAATAAAATAAAAAGTGAATTTATTTATTCACTTGCTTTCTTACTTACTTCTACCGATCTTCCTTAAAAAACTGGACGTTTTTCATTTCATCAGTCACAAAAAAAAAAATTAGGTTTTTTTTGGCCTAAACTAAATTCTTAGCATCTGACTTCACAAAACTGTCAGAAATTGTGTCTGAAATATTTCTGTCAGAAATACTTTCAAAGACTAAAAACCAATTGGAAATAAATATATTTTTCTAATATTAGATATTAGATTTAATAGATTTTAGCTGACAGAAAAAAAAGTAATAAACGTTAAAAAAAAAAACACTGAGCTGTGTATGTGTATTAATTTAATACTAATACATTATTACAATGTTGTCAATGTATTACTACAACGTTATTACAATTCATACAATTTTATTTTTAAAGTTATCGTAATGCATAACTGTGTGTAAGAATGGCCCGTTTAGATAACTTTTATTTCAATAGTCCACTTTGGACACTAATAAGTAACTTTGTAACTATCTATCAGTATAAGTCAACCTATTCCACTAACCTAAACCTAGCAGACATTAGTTGAAATGCAGTTCCAAATTTACTTATAGTTAGTAGAATGTCTAAAATAGACAATCGAAATGAAGTGTGACCAAAAGAAACTCTGGCTGACATGTAAAGTGAATAATTACAGATATTATTTGAGGGGACAGTTATTTTTAAATGCTTGACACCACAATCATAAACTGTCTGAAAAAATGACTATAATTAATAGCAATGGCATGTATTTGATATATAAAATTTTGTTATATGTCACATTTTATTCAGTTCCTTGGCCGCCGTGATTGTAATCCATCCTAAAGAGATTTAATCCCACAGAAATTCAATTCCCTCGCAAATCTGTGGATGTAATAATTGATGCAGTCTATGAGCGCAGCTCAGTCGACTGAGAATCCTTTCGAGAAAACTTTCGATGCCTGTGCTTCCATCAAAGTCTCTCAGCGCAGCAGTCGAGGAGCTGTGTCCGCTGTGACTTCCTGAGACTCGGAGAGGCCGACTGTTTTCTGGTGGTGACGGATGGCGCTGAAGAGTGGAGTCTCCATAACGCACTATCTGCAATTAGCACCAACACAACTCTAAAAAACTCTAAAATCGCTTCAAATATTATAAAGTGTTGAAACTTTGCCAATCTCTTAATTGTAGAGTTTGCTCAGAGCTCACACACACACACACACACATATATATATATATATATATATATATATATATATATATATATATATATATATATATATATATATATATATATATGTATATATTTATTTATTTATTTATTTTAATGACTAAGTACCGATCTGATAGATCATAGCTTTTGTTAATTTCTTTAATTATATTTTCTCATTTTAATTTTAGGTAAAGGTTTAATTTTGCTGAGCTTGTCACTTCTATTATTTTTGTTTTTTTGTTTGTACTTTCTCTTCATATTTAGTAATCGTGAAGTGAAACTACATAAAAATAATAAATGTTTTTAAATACATTTTTGAAGATAGTATAGATTTTTTAAAATATAATACTATTTTTATGAGCAATAATGCATTCAATCAGTAAAAGACATTCATAATGTTACAATTTGATTTATCTATTTCTCAAAAAATCCAGAAAAATAAAATGCACCACACTTTCCAAAAACAAAGCACAACTGTTTTAATACTAATTTAATAATAATAATAATAAAAAGTTTTGTTTTATCAGCAAATCAGTATGCTGAAAATTCAGGTTTGATCACAGCAGTAAATTACATTTTTGTACATAAAATTAAATGGAACAGTTATTTAACAATTTTACAGTAATACTGTATTTATACAATAATGCATATATGGGTAATTGACACTGTGTTCTATGGTGTGTCAGCAAAAAATAAACTTATGATTCACATTGCTACACATTAATAAGTCTACTACCCATATATATATATATATATATAAATCACAGAGATGTGCTTTAAGTAAAAACACTGAAGTACAAAAGGATTTTCTTTCTCTTTCGCTCTCACTTAAGAACCTCTCAGTCAATAAAAAACTTTGACACAAACGCTGCAGATGGTGAATATCAAATATCCCTCTTCTGCTTCCTTTACAAGCCGATGCCTTACAAATGGTTTCCAGAACAATAACTACAACAGGAATGGAAAGCGGAGTGACTTTTAGCGACACGTTATGTGTGCGATGAGGCGCTTCATTTCTCTGGCGTCAGTATCCTGCTTCTGACATTCAGCATCTGTTTCTCACAAACGCCATCCATCTGCGCTCGCGCTCTCTCGAAACACGGTGCTTATATACTTATAAAACAGATTGACTCCTTCAGTACATCAGGATCTGGAGCTTAATTGAAGCAAGCTGCCATAAACTTGCCTTCTAAGTGCTAAAGCGTCACACGAGCACAGAGGCATTGTTCACAGAGGTGAAACAGCAACAGCGGAGCACGTAACATTTAATATTTAATATTTAATACCACGTAATATTAATATCACCTTTAACTATTATTCAGTTTGTTTTGAACTTTTTGTAATAAGTTGCACGAAATGCAAAAAGACAATTTACTAGGATTAAAATTTATCAATTTATTTACTAATTATTTTAAAAATAATAATATATTTAGTTTAACTCAAAGCGATACAAAATGTACAAACAAAGCAACAATTTTTTTGTGCATATGTAATAAAACCAATATGAAACTTAGGTGTGATTTTGATTCATTTCATTTATTATTATTATTATTTTTTATTTTATTTTTTTCAAAAAAACATTTATGTAGATCACGATCAGCATTATTTTAGTATTTATTACTATTAATATTATTATTACTATTTTGTGTATTATAGTTTGATTTTAGGTTTAATTAATTTTATTTTTAAATACTTTTTTAAAATTTCATTTGTAATAATTTGACTTCAAATCAAAACCTTATTTTATTTCAGTTTGTTGCCAATCCAACAATTTATATAAATTGTTTTGTTAATTTATTTAACAAAATAATAATAATGCAATAATATTAATACAACAATGTTAAAAATAATATAGTTAAATAAATAATAAATAATAAAGTTAAGAGTAACAATAACAAAATTGCATTCTAGCACATCCAGCATTTTATTACCTTTTTATTTACTTTTATTCCTGCAGTAGTTATCGGTGCATTCTTAAAGCGGACTGATTTGGTTATTATAAAATGCATGATGTGTTATTATCAACCAATGCATGCTCACAGCTATTTGTGTGGAGCGGAGGGAAAGAGAGAGACAAAGTTGTGAAGTGTTTTTCTCGTGGCCATAAAACTTGAGAAAATGAACAGGCAGAAATGTAATGGAATTCTTCTTCTGACAAGCAGGCAATCTTCAGCGCCGTCCCAAAACCGTACTTCATTTGCTCACCGCAAATGTTAACATAGAAATGAAGGCCTCTCCGGACTCCGTCTGCCTCCGGAGACGGGACGGCCTGCGAGTATGCAAATTCTCCGAGAGCTGCAAAGAAAATCTGCGCTGAAATGAACGCTCAATTCGGAGAGTTAAATCAAAAGTCACTTCTGAGCCTGTAGAATTGACAGCTAAACCACAGGCCCAACAAATATAAACCGCTTCCCGCGGCGGACCTTTCCTATCGGAGCAAATCCTAGCGTCTCTCTGGAATAAGCTTGATTATTTTTGCCAAGAGAAAAAAAAAAAAAAAAAAGCAATACGGAGAGAGAGAGAGAAAAAAAAGCTAGCACGGGTAAACTAAGAGCAAACTGGTTACAGCTGAATTCATGCATCGTTGACCAGGAACAATGAAGAAGTTCTGTCTCGTGCATGGCCAAATGGAAAAAATGACATTATTATTTAAAAATAAATACTGCGTTTTTTTAAGTTGGTTCAACACAATTTGGAAAGGTTTTGGCAGAACTCGATTCATTCCACTTACTTATTTGTGACCCTGGACCTTATTAGTCTTGGGGTATAATAACAATGCATTATACAACGTCAAGATCTTTTGTAAACTTCCTATAATAAATATATTAAAATTAGGTTTTGATTAGTAATATCCGTTGCTAAGAACCTATTTTGGACAGCTTCTCAATATTTAGGATTTTTGCACCCTCAGATTCCAGATTTTCAAATGGCCAAATATCGTCCTATCACAAAAACTCAGCGGAAACACCGTGAGAAGTTGAATGCGATTCGTTTGGTCGCAATAACAGAAGATCGCCAGTGGATTTGGAAATTAAGCTGAAATGAATTTGGGTGTTTTTGAGAAACTGTTTAATGCTTGCTTGTGTTTTACGTTTTATTGTGTCAGGTTTTTGTTTTGTCGAACTCTTATCAGGGCTATTATTGACAAAAACAAAATCTAAATTAGAAGAAAGATCAGTGCATTTTTTATACTCAGAGGCCGGCCTTGAGAATATAAACCACACGCTCTTAGATATAAAGGTACAAAAGCCGTCGCTCGGGCGGTGCATTTCAAAAGGTACATGTTTGTACCTAAAGGATTCATTTCGCTACCTTAAAGGTACATATTAGCGCTTAAAGTGAACATATCTGAAGCTAATAGGTACAAAAGTGGACCTTTCGAAAAGGTACCGCCCCAGCGACAGCTTTTGTACCTTTTTATCTGAGAGTGCATGTTTTGACCCCGTCTTTAAAAATCAAACCACGTCCATATATGGTCAGAATAAGTGCTTTAATGGATGAAAGTGTGAAAGTTTATTAATTTTCTTTCAGATTCTGATTACTAAAGTTTGTTTCCTATCCTAAATCACTGAGCAACAGTCATAGCCGTAACAGAGATCTTTATATTTCTGATTTGATTTAATGTTTAATTACACAATAAACCTTTCAATTTACACGCCGCTGTAGGTGTAACTCACATCTCGGAAACGTAAGACCTGTTAATACACTTGCAATAGTTATTCCAGGCATGGAGCGTCTGTGTCGATACCGTCTGGATCATATCTTTATCATAAAAATGGCGCAAACAACAGGGTCGATGGGATGCGTTTCTATCTCCCATAGCCTTGCAACATAAAACTTCCCAGCCGCTAGAAAATAGCTTCTCATCCAGAAAGAGAGGACTGCTCCACTCAATAAAAACATAATACCCACAATGCTTCACTCTCAGCCTCACTTACACCCGATGCCCACACGCATTAGCTCGTAAAAAGTTACTTATAGCCGCTTTTAATTCGCCCAGAAAAGACGCCCCTGCCAATTCAGTTAACTAACAAAATAAAGCAACGCTTCAGAGATTAAACGGACGGAGGGGCCACAATAAAACATCAACAGTTCACGGTTTACGATTCACGATATCAGAACAAACTCATCGCTTATTAATAAAGCAAAGCAAAGGGGAAAAAAAGTCGCAAGATTAAAATCTTCCGTTTTTTGGGGACTCAGACGTGAAGTGAACTTTGTGAAAGAAAACACTACATTTTCTTATCATGTATTTTGGTTTTGTTTTCCGGTGTCTACATGTTATTAAATCATAATGCATTTACTTGAAAGCCATTTGACTTTCTTTCATGAAAAAGCTTGTATTTTAAATAATATTCAAATTTAGTCGGTTTTGCTTCTCAAGCGAATGCATCTTGATTTAATGGTGTTTAGATATTTATATGAAGAAAAAATACATACGACAAAAAGTGAAGGCATTATGTGCGCTTTATAGGACCTCAACAATCCCTTTTATGAGGTATTTATTTGGAATAAGTGTTTGTTTTGCCTTTCTTTTGAGCGTATGAAGGTTGAGTGTGTGTGTGTGTGTGTGTGTGTGTGTGTATTAATGCTTCATTATGTTTGTGGTGTGGGTGAACAGAGCTCGCTGCCTGTGTACAGAACTTTGTTTCTCAGCACATTGAATCTGTCTGTGACTCCACGGGGGGCTCATCGCCTTCATTCAGTGTGTGTGTGTGTGTGTGTGTGTGTGTGTGTGATTTTTTCTGAGATGATATCGGTAATGCTTGAGGGTTTTAATATACGGGCCTGCTAGTCTTACCAACATATGGAATGCATTTTCTGACATTTGTCAAGGTTTTAAATGATTTTCTTTGCATTTCCGCAGCACAAATTATGATTTCATAATTAATGGTGTGTATATTGAAAATGAATTGTTAATGATGTCCGTTAAATGTTGAAGTGAATGCCACAGGTTAATACAGCTCGTTCAGCGGTTATTATTGATTGACAGCCCTGTGCTGATTGACTTTCCACTAATGTTCATTTAAATGCGGTATTATTGGTATTATTGTTTTGCTGTGCGCTGACTTTATTTATGCTGTTATTGTTTTTTTTGTAATTACTGTTACTTAATTGTTGTACAGTGATGTTCGATCTTTAAGTTTACACTTTATTTTAAGGAGTTCTTGTTACGGTGTAATTATTGTGTAATTATTGAGTAATAATAATTAACTACATGTAAGATTAAATACATGCAACATGTGTAATAAGGACAGAAAAATGCCTGGAGAGAATGCAGTTTACATCAATGACTGCGTCTAAGTCACTTTTTATTTTATTTTCAGGAAATTTTAAAACGTTACGAACACAAATTCTGAAATATTTACAAAACTCACAACGCTGCGGTGCTGTGAAAGGTTTTTAATACAAAGTAAAGTGGGAATAATTTTTATGCATGAATTTGATAATCGATTCACAAATCGCTGATATGACCGCTCTGACTTTGCCCTTTTGACACAGCTACACTTGAACCGCTTTTAGGTAGCTCGTCAGTCGTATTTGAGACGTTGCCAAATTTCTTATGGATTTGGTCTGTCTTGTTATTTTATCTCTTCGTGTAATGCCAGACGACGGTGAGCTCCGATCTCTGTCTGTTGCGGGACTCGTGCATGTAAAAACCGCAAACTCTTTGTGTTTAAAATTTACCATGCTTTGTCAAATCCAGTAATTTCATTAAGTAAAAAAGATTTGCCACAGTGACTGCCAGAAAACGTTAGTTAAAAGTGTGTAAAGTGTAAACTGGTGAGATGATTTCGAACAAGATCAAGCCAAAACCAAGATGTAATTCATTCATTCGGAAGTCTGCTAATAAATTGCAAGACTTTTCCGGTCGGTAAACAGCTTTGAAATGCCATTGGTCCATGGCGATTATGCATAGTATACGAATCCTTTCAGATGCGATATTGTTTCCATGGCGATGCGTCATACTTGTCCTGTGACACAATAACACTGTGCGACAGGCTTTTATGAAATTTTTACTTACTTTTTTTTTTCATAATAACCTTATAAGAATAAACTTGCTTACCGTGTCATGAACAATATTCTGATTTACGAACATTTACGAGCTGGGAAAAGATCGGAATGGATTCGTAAGCGCATCTATGCGATCGATAGGATTAGGATATGATAGGATTGCTATTCCTGCTTCCATAGACATCTGTGTGTATTTATTTGACTCTAAATGAATTGCTTTACTAGTATGCATGAGTATTTAAATAAATGAAATCTAAAATAAGCATGATGTGGTATGAGGAATTTTGCATTTATGTGATTTTCCACGTGTGGGACCGTACTGCTCAAAAAGTTAATAAGCATAAATGGTAGTTCATTGCTACATAGTACAAAAATATTGGCAGATATTTGCACTTCAGTGTTGTAATACACTATAATATGTGTAAATGATCATATCTATTAAAATTATTAAACAGACGTTGGCCTATACCTACTGTACTTTAACTCTTTCTGATAAACACTGGAGGTGCTTAATCAACACTTTTTGAATATTTCCATTTATTTTTTATTGAAACCAGTGGACAAGTTCTGGCTTCTTGACTCAAAGCGTTAACGCACGACGACACGTAAGTTGAGTCATACATCGAAGTCACAGGTCAGTCAAGTCAGTTATGTAGATAAATATCCATATTTCAAACACTTCTGCTGACTGTAGTATGTGGAAGTAGTCCCCAGCAGATGATGTAAACTTTCTTTTCTATTATCCTACATTTCCCAGAAGCTCCTACATCATCCACCTGGACATTGCCCTCTTAACACAGACAGCAGAAATGAAGGATAAAAGGTGTTTATTATGTTTGAAATATAGATATCTTTAAAAACTGCATGGATTTGAAAAGAGGCTTTTATTCACTGGGGATATTACAGATAAGCCCACTTTATTTACGTTTTTTGAACTCTATACAGCATTTATCTCTAGGAAAGGCTTGGAGGGGACAGGAAAGTTTTTAATATAACTCTGGTTGGATTCGTCTGCTAGAAGAAAGTCACAGACACTAGGATACTTTAAAGGTAAGCAAAACGCAGGCCAATTCAATTTTTGGGGCGAACTAAGCCTATAATGGTTCAGTCTGCACACGCAAACAAAGCTAAAACTTAGATATTTAAACACAATATAGACACTCTCTGTTGTGATGCGACTCGGCCGGAGTGTACGACGTCAAAAATAACCACGCCACCATGATCAGACGCTTTCTTAACTGCTTCTTTCTCACAAGTTGTTTGAGAAATTTTGAAAGGAAAGCACATCATTTATAAATGCGATTGTATTTTTAAATGTCGCGCTGCACGCGCGGATGGGAGGCTTGTTCGCTAACTGTAAAGTATTTCTAACTTACTAAGAGAAGAACGACAAAGATCGTTGCTGTGAGTATGTCAGCGCCTCAAGCTGTGCTTCATACTTCCGACGGTAAAGGACAATTAATTCCCCCCAACCCTAATCACATAGGTGTAAAGTTTTGTGCGAAAAAAGCAGTCGTTGTTCAATCTACATCCTTTTTTTTGTTGTTGTCAAAGCTCTCCCGTTCCGTCAGGCCAGGCTATGAAACCGCTATTGATTTATGTTGATGTGACACCGCTGTGGACCAACAAAAAGTTTCGCACCTTTGAGCGATAGCTTACCTCCAACCCACTGCAGTCCCTTCCCGACGTAGGTCTTTCCTGTCTCCGCCGCCTGTTAAGATGCATGGAGAGATGTCCTGTCAAAAAGCCGCCACAGTATTTCTTTTCCAGTAAGGAGAGCGAATTCATTTTTTCCCCCCTTTCGCCTCCTGCTCTTGTACACAGGCCAAGTAATGCTGGTCACTCCATCAAACATTTAGTGCAGGTAGGTTGATTGTTCCTGGTAGATACAGTGGGTGTATAACTTGCAGCTCTTTTGTCATGTTAACTGCAGTCGATCAATGACTGGAGGTCAGGGGCTCCTGATGTAGGTGCGAGCTTAAGAGCGAAAGAGGCAGAGAGAGAAAAAAGTGTCCGAGATCCATTTTTTTCATCTCATAACACACGGGTCAGTTATTTTTCTCCGTTTAGCACTCACCGCTCTAAGTGGATATTGATCAGGTACCTTAATGCAAACCTGTCAAATTAATTTTGTTGGTAGAAAGCTATGACTGCTCTAAAATTGCCTCTGCAATCGCTGTTAGCCACTAGCCTATGAATTTTAATCATTATCTGAATGGGAAGCTGGCATTGAAATCTCTCTCTCTCTCTCTCTCTCTCTCTCTCTCTCTTTCTTCCATTCTACAAAAGCAATCTAGTCAGAAAGTGAAAAGAAAGAATGCTTAAAGCTGCATTTACATAGTCTGAGCCCAGACTATCTGATCCGTAGCCGTGCTGGTCATTCGTTCCGTAAAAGTAGTAATTATGAACTTTATGGATTTGGCTTTATTCATTGTAGTTTTCATTTTGCAACAAAAGTTTCAGTTGATTGATGCGTGAATTCACTTGTAAAAGGCATTTTCTTTCGGTTTGCAGCAACGTAAGCAATGTAGCGAAAAAAGGACTTGACCCCGTCACAAATTCAAGGGCATAGAAACCTATGAAAAAACACTCAAACAATTGTTTTTGAAAATAAACATACAGACTTTTCATACTGAAAATCCAAACTAGAGGATTAGTACTAATTAGTACTAGATCTTAATATTTGAGCCACACACAGGTTGCCAGATTGACGACAGCGACAGGCACACATGAAAATTAATTAAATATGAAATACGGGGTATTTTCCACCAACTGGCAACCCAGGATGGTGAAATAATACAAAGACCATAACAATGACAGCTCACATTTTCAAAGGAGAATAACTGACTGTATTGCATTGTTTTTCATATATAAAAATTGGCCTGTTTCTTAAATATTTGCAAACATATTACGGTATTTTTATGCTTTAGTAGAGTAAAAACATACAATAACTTTATTTATTAATAATATAATACAGTAGGTATTTTTCTATGTAAATAACATTTGAAATTGTATTTTAAATTAATAAGGAGCAATAAGCTGATTTAAAAAATATTATGATTTTATTTGACATGTATGGCAACAATGAGCGATACTGCAGAATTGTTTGCTAATGTCCTCTTTTTTTTTTAATTGTCAATATTATCATAGGCCTATATATATTTTAAGGATTGAAGCCTAAAAAGGACCTAATCTTACTCATCAATCTGTTTTTTTAACTATTAGTCCTAAATGGAGGCTTCCATAAATGTTTGGTTTATATATAAAGTTACTTTTCAACTAAGTTTAATAGTATAATTGAACATTTTTTAGTAGTGCATATGTTTTAACTACACACAAGAAAAACTGATGTGATGAAAGTAATGAAGTACTGAACTGTATGCCCACAGTTGTAGCTTTTTCTTATCTTTCATTTTTAATATTTTAACTAAACCTGCTGGTCTAGTCATGTGGCGACTGCACAGTCTACTTTCTTTGCTGCTAAATCTTTGTACTAACAACGACTCAGTACACCCTAGCAACAATTAAATAAAATACATGCACCCTAGCAACCACTCGATACACCCTAGCAACACAATTCTCGATGGTTTCTGTTGTTAAAGTCTATCCATTGTGTTACCACTGCACGCATCTTGCTGTTACACCCAAAGATTTTTCTCACTCAAGACACATTACTTATTCATCCTCCGTTCAGTTCCGTTTCCCTCTCATTCCAAACACATTTTCTATTTATTCAAAAGCCATTTTCTCCTCGATTCGGGATCTGAAGGATTGGATTGGGTTAATGTGAGCAGGTCTGGTCCATTCATCTCTGCCTCACCTGAGGGCCTGTTGTATCTGTGTTAATGCACTGAGCGCTATCTGACTCAACCTTGACTCCCATCCAAGAACAAAGAGCCAGAATGAACTTCAGAGGGAGAGAAAATTGACAAAGCTGCTATAACTTTTGACAAAACGTTGAGGATTCAGAAACAAAGACTCTTTGTTACATTAAAGGAGTTGTTTTGCACCACAAACATACTAGTAGCTGTTTGAGAATTAGTATTTTGTGAGGGGTTTAAGTGTAATATAATTGACTTATATGTGTCTTATCAAAAAAAGGCGTTTTGGGGGTCTGAAAACTTTTGCAAAAAGGACACCATCATCTGTGTAATCAACAAAAACATGAATTTGAGAAAACGGTGATGCACATGATTATTACGTGTTCAGTTTATGAGCATTCACATAGTATTCGTTTACATGGTGACATTTAAAAATACTGGCCTGGGATGAAGTATGCAGCATGTTACATCGTTTTTCTGGATCCATGTGAATAAGGATCATTTTAACAACACTGTCACCAGTACTTGAAACGTTTCAAAAGCGAAAAAAGGAAAGGTATTCAACAGATTACTGTTGTCGAGTAAACTCGTCCCTAGTAAGTAGCTTAGGGTTATCCAAGTAGGGTTATCACATACTTGATCGATAGGTTTTTGCAACAGAAATATTTCTAGTTAATAAAATTATAACATAAATAACTGACTCGTGTTATTAAGTTCCAACTTCTTGGCTGAATTATGACTAAAAATATGACGCAACTGACATCATACATCAGCTGAGAAGCCGGAACTCGTCTCTTAGTCAGTTATTGACGTTATAATTTCAAAAATTTTAATATTTTTGTTACAAAAACACATCGATCTGCTTCAGAGGACATGTGATAGCTGCCTGAAGGCGTATAGGTTAGTTGTACATCGCCGTACTTGCAGATATATCCGATTTACGGAGCTTCAAAATAATGGCCACTATCCACCAGCATTACCAAGCTCGGAAGAGCCAGGATACATTTTTAAAAAACTCTGACTGTGTTCATCTGAAAGAGGAAAGTCACGTACACCTAGGATGGCTTGGGGAGAGTAAAATATGGGGTAATTTTCATTTTTGGGTGAACTGTTTCTTTAACTGTAGCACAAACAGATGTTAGCTGTGTTTTGAAGCTGGTAACCGGCTAGTTAACCAATCATTGTCTTCCCAAAACTGAAAATCTGGTATGAGAAACGCAATCTGGAAATCTGGAAACGCACAACCAACCGTGTTTGAAACCCTTACTCAACTGACATTTTCGAGCTCTTTCAACCAATCCAATGGACCGTCAGCTGATTCCCAGCAGATGGTTTTGGTGGTGGATTGTGACTGGTACATAATAAAGCATGAAAATCCATTGCTTGAGTGAACAACAATTGCTGTAAGACTGCTACACCACCCTTAACTTTTCTCACCTTCTAACAGAGTTTTATACGTATTTCTCCTTTCTTTGGGGACTAAACAAACCAGCAAGTAACATTTGTGCCTCAGTGCAATTTTCCCGCGGCTGGCCTATCACCCATCCACATCCCTTCCCACAGAGTCCATTACAGCAGCGGCTGAACGGATGCTCACGGCAAACAGGTTCCTCTCGGCGCCGCGGCCATGTGCTCGAGCTAGAATGTAGATTGAAGCAGACATCAATAAATAATTACGAGTCTTGAGACTTTTAAATAGGAATCTATGCAGTGTGAAGCGGCGTTTAATCGAGTAACTTCTGACACTGTATCCATCATTGGAAAAGCAGCCGACATCAGCAGAAAACGAACAAGCCTGCTTCTGAGATTTGCCTTCATTTGCTTTGTCTCTGGTAAGGGGGCTCGGTGATATTTAAATTCGATCAATCGACTGGAATTCGTACTGGTCTCTGGGTGCGTTGCAGAGCTAAGAGTGAAAATCAAACCGAGACTATAATCATAGCAAAGTAATAAAGAGAAGATGTGAAAAAAACAACATCAAATTGGTACCTTCTACTCTAATTTAATGAGTCTAGCTATACCGAGAAGTTTGGCCGCCCCATTTGCATTTAGCTGTAATCATATCAGCGCTGATATGTATTATTTGTAGAAGTGTACCCAAAATGCAAATTCGTGGATTTGATTTCCTTCGCTCCGTGTTATGAGTGCATATCAATGAAATGAAAAGGATTTCATATTCCGTTGTATCATCAAGAGTCAACAACCAAAGCTCACACTCCCTATTATCAGGACAGATATGATTATGCTGTACAATAAAATGCTTTCTCCGTTCGAAAATAAGCAATAATTTACGTTTTAAAATGCAGAAGGAGTGCAAATTATACTGGTGTAGTTAGATTCGGCTGTCACTCGCGGGGCCAAATTTGCTAACTTACTACCTTTGATTACTCTCATTTTGCATCGCCGAGAAGCGAACTCGAGAGACTTGCTACCTGTTTGGTCATTTACCAAAATATACAACAATTCTCATGCTGCGGCTTGTTTTAAATGGAATTTTTTTGATGTGCTCGTGGCTGGCTTTATTGATTTTACATTTCTCTGAACTGCAAGTTGGCCAGTAGGTTTATGGAGACGGTGTAAAAATGTCCCCTGAACAGAGAAGCTCAGCTCCTGCTGGTTATGAATAAACTATCTTTATAAGATGTCATTTGGCCGGCAATAGACAGTAAATAAAAGCCAATGGCTAGTTGCAGTTAAATCAAACTTGGTGGGGATTTTCCAGAGATTTACAAATGACCGCAGGGATTGGACTGCAACAAATGCGAGGTGCATGAGAACATATGGATGAAGCATTACAATTCACTTTCATTCATTATATGTATGTAATGTCCTCTGCATTTCTGCAGTTTCGCATTTGGCGTAACATTTGAGGGATGTTGAATATTAACAACCAGATGCCCACTGTCAAGCGATTAAGTGTTAAATTGAAATAAAGTCATGAAAGAATCCAATATTTTTTTAAATGGATCAGAACATCACAAGGCATGGAAATATTGTTCAAGAAAAATTAAATCTTGTTTGCCCAAAACATGAAAGTTATTCAATCAAAACAGTACCAATTGTGTCCGCACCATTTGCACTAAAGACAAAAAAATCTGATTCAAATTAAGGAGTTTTACGATAATTTCAAAAGAAATGATAAACAAATAAAAATGCTTTATTCGTTTATTTATTTGCAATTAACTTTTAAAACGATGAAATGCATCTGTTAATTAGCCACGCAAATTATATTTAACAATAATCCAGGAGCACCACTCTGTAAGATTTGTTTTAAAGGAGGCGTATATTTGATCAAAACACAACAGTAAAACAGTAATATTGCGAAATATTATTATACTTTAAAATATTGCTTTTCTATTTTAATATACTTTAAAATGAAATTTACTTTTGTGATGCAAAGCTGAATTTTTAGTATCATTTCTCTAGTCTTAATGTCATGTGATGCTTCAGAAATCATTCTAATATGCTGATTAATTATCAATGTAAAGGTATTCTTTGTCTGAATGCTTAAATTCTTACCTCAAAAACGAAACAGGAACAGGCCCTCGACTGACATGAATATTGAAAGTCCTGTCAATGAAGCTCATTTCCATATGCCATGCTTTTGCTTAATACTCACCTTAAACCAAGATCATGCATCAACGGCAATTAGATTATTATGCTGTATTTGACTGATATAATAAGTCTAAAATAATCATAACTCACTGAGATTGCTTATAGATCGGCCCAGTTTGCACCTCCCTGGCTTCAGCTGCCCAAAAGCGAGGTGCTCTAGAAATCATTTCAGACTGAATCAAAAGTATTGGCAGCTTTCACATTACAGCTCTTCAAATGCATTGTTGTTGGAGCGGGTGGGGGTTTGCTTTGCGTCTACAAACCAATCAATCTAGGTGAGAATCACATTGGCCTTCTAAGCAAAAGCGCTTGGAGAGATTTCTAGGCCATGGTGTCACCAATCCGATTTCCACCAGTGACCTCTGATCTGCGGTGTCATGGGCCCAGCTGACACGCCGGAGTCAACAGGAATCAATAGCCACTGCTGGGGTCACTTCACCTTGTATAAAAAAAAGATATTATATATTTATTTGTATTAAAGCTTGACACCATCAACTTCCACTCGGAATGCACTCTCCGTGCTAATGAAATGTCAGTCTAAAGGAAAATATGAAGAGGGGGCGAAAGGAGGAGTTTTTGGATGAAAGAAACGAAGATGAGGGGGTTAAATGTAAAAGTTTGAATTGAGCAATGAACGCATGGTCAATGTAAGTCTATAGCAATATTTATAAATGATAGAAATGTCATACAAAAGGGAAATTTGAGCAAAATAAACCAATAACACGTTTAGTTGCAATGCAGCTTATCATTTCATTTAAAGATTTTTACAGAATTTACAAAATCATAAACTAGATCGCTTTTTTATGTGACACTTGCAACACTTTCGGCCAGTGATGCTTTAGGGTGGTTGCCAGGGTGTTGCTATGCAGTCAGCAAGGTAGAGCCAGTGCCTGTTGTGAGTAGCTTCTAGGGCATTGCTGCGTGGTTGTTATGGTGTTTTGAATGTTTGTTTGTAAATTGCTATGGTGTCTGGGTGGTTGCCAAGATGTTGCTAAGGAAGAGTGTTATGTATCATTAGGCTGTTCTGTTGCTGTCCTGTTGCTGGGTGTTGTAGGTTGTTTCTAGAGTGTTGATATGTAGTTGCTATGTGTTTGTGGTTGTTGCTTGTGCGCATGTTGTTAAAGGTGTTCTGGGTGGTTAAGCATCGTTGCTTGGTGTTTATAAATGTGCTTTGGGTGGTTGTCAGGGTGTTGCTATGCAGTTTCTAAGGTCTTCACTGGGCATTGCTACTTTCTAGGTAGTTTATAGGGTGTTTCTATGAGGTTGCTAGGGTGTTGCTATGCGGTTCCCAGGTGTTCAGAGTTGTTAAAGGTGTTCTGGGTGGCTGCGAAAGTTTTAGGCATTGTTGCTTGGTGTTTATGGTGCGAGGTGTTTGGGGTTTCTAAGGTCTTCTCTGTGATTGCTAGGGCATTGCTACGTTCTGGGTAGTCTCTAGGGAGTTGCTATGTGTTCAGAGTTGTTGAAGGTGTTCTGAGTGTTTGCTTTAGGGTGTTCTAGGTTATGTCACTGATATGTAGATGCTATGTGTTTGTGGTTGTTGCTTGTGCCTAGTTGTTCAAGGTGTTCTGGGTTGTTAATAGGTGATTGCTGTAGCTCTTGGTGTTGTTGCTTAGATGTTACAAAGATTTTCTGGTTGGTAGTGACGGTGTTTAGGGCTGTTGCTACTCTGTTGTTTTGCTGTTGTTAAGCATTCTAGGTGGTTGCCAGGGCATTGTTATAGTATTCTAAATGGTGTTTGCAAATGAGTTTTTTTTCCCCAAAACTCATGATGCATCTTGTCGGTTGATGATAGTGGATGTGTACAGCTCATATATTCATGATGGCTGACTAATGTGGAACATATTTGTCTCATCATTTCTGTTATTACACAGATTTGCATCCACCTTAATTAAATCCACACTAATGTATACACACTCGCTTCACAGGCCCATAAACGAGTCTGTCCTAAAGCGCGTTTCTGGCGTTCTGTGTCTGCTGTATGGTATCTCAGTGGACTCTGGGGAGTTCGGACCCCGCAGTGTGTTGTTTGTGCTGTCAGGGGCCGTTGTTTTGGTAAATGGGGAGTTAAACAGATATATCCAAGCGTAAAATCTGAAAGTGTCCCCGGTGGGAGCCCGAGGGCTGGTGTTTGAAATCAACTACATATCAATTGAGCGGTGTAGAGCAGATCGTATGATAAATTCTATTCCTCAGACGCTTATAAATTACTTTTTCTCACACTACATCTCCTTCCTTTTCCCGCACAGGCTCAAATCCCTCTTTTTCCTCGTATCTCTCTGCAAACTACGCCTTTAATAGCGTCCCCCGGGGCTACAAGTACAATTGCGTGAGATGTTCAGATGGATATTTTCATAGCGTGAGTGACAATATTAACAGAACGTGTGTGTGTGTGTGTGTGTGTGTCAGTGCTGTCTATTCTCCAATGGATATTTCCCCCAAATTCTTGGCCTCTCATCCCAGTTCAATCGTGGTGTGTTATCTGGCAGTTCATTATCTCAGTGTTTTCTGTAAGTAAGTAAGCTTAGATTGAATTACTAGGGGCTCTATTGTCTATTTGGAATTCTCCTTCCATGTCGCCCTGCTAATGAATGGGCAATTTGCTGCATCTTTGTGAAGGCTGCTTGTGTGTTTCAGTCACTTAATTACTCTCAGACTGTTGGCGGAGCTTTTATTGGCGATACAGGGCAGTAAAGGCTCAGAGACGATCAAACAGGGGTCGGAGAACACAAAGGCTAATTCTCAACGGACAGCGAGGCTAGTGGAGCGCACAGCAATGCTGAAGACAGCTAGTCTTCATACAAAGTTTAAGTTTGGGAGTAGGAAATAAGACCTGAATTCAAGAAACTCCAATGTAAAACTCTTCTATGTGGCTTTAAAGCAGATCAATGTCAGTTTTTAAACTATGATTGTATCAGATGAAATTCAGAGGCAGTGTTTCCATTGAACTGAGTGCGTACATTAGCATGGATATGAAAGTATTTATTTGTGTTTAAAAGAATATTAACATAGAAATAAAACTAATTTAATTGTAATAAATGAAAAAAACTAAGTATTTGATAAATGTTATATTAGTTCATTTATTTAGCAATTAATATACATTATATATTCAAACAGAAGCCATGAAACCTATTCATTCTGAAAATAATTTTGCATGGTTATAATGTGATCTTTAAAAAACAAATAAATATGGATGGTTTAAAGAAAAAAGTACATATAATAATCCATCTTATATGCATAAACAATAAGCAAAAACCATTTAGCTTACATTTTATTATTATTATTTGTTTTTATATATTTCTATTTTATTATTTAATTAATTATTTCTGTTGTTGCTGCAATAATAATTACAATAATAAACCTCTACATCAAAATATTTTAGATTTCCAAAACATACCAAAAATTTAATTAACATAGATTAACTTAAAAACTGTTTTTAATTCAAAATTGCAAAATTGCAATCAAGTACAAAATTACTAAAAAACACTGCATCTACTTGCTTGACTGCCAAAAAAAAGTAATGTTACAATTATTCTCCTAGACGTTTTTGTGAGATTCGTCCTTAAGTAATTTTTTAAACCTGTAAAAATCAACAATTTAATAAGAATCTCTCTCTCATTTAGTGGCCACTGAACCCCCAGCGGAAATGATTGGGGGGCTGTTCAGGACTATCTGGATGGGGGTCTTGAATCACATTTGGATCATATGGAGATTTTCCAGTTAACCTGCCAGATTTCCAAATCCCCTGGCTGCGGGAGCACAGAGGAGGAAGCAGGCCCGTGTCCCGCTCCTCATTCAGGTTCAGCCGCTGGAAGCACAGGGCAGCTCTGAGGGGGTTGAGCAGCGAGTGGCCCGCGGCTCTCTCTCTCTCCACCCCCCGTCTGCAGGCCGTCCCGCTGAGCCCCATCAGGCTGCGCTCTGAGTACTAAATGGGGGGAGACTGGAGTGGCATTGTCTCTGCTCTGGGGAGGAGGACAGGCTCGTGAACCATGGCTTGCTTGAATTAGCATTTGTCTCATTGCTGTCTTTGCTTTGCCGCACTTTCAGTCTCGTTAGCGGCACTCTTTCTGACATTGATGGCGTCATCAGAAGGTGCAAGAAAAAAACGATCAATGAAAATGAATCCAATAGTAATTAAAGCACGTTAGGTAGAATTCACGGTAATTATCGGTCATAATTCTTGGTTAGGCCTCAGAAAATATCAATATTTTTTTTCTTCTTTGTTTGCTTGTTTTAAATAAAACAATAAAATAAAATACCCAAATGCGCAAACACATTGTTTTAATTAAAACCATAGTGTTATTATTTTATTTAATTCATTAATTTGTTAATTTTTTCATTGAATTGCTGTAAACAGGTTTTCTTCTTTCTCTTTTCTTTAGTTTTATTTTCACGGGTAAAGAGAACTAGAACAAAAGCCAAATCTTTAAAAAAAAAAGGCTTTTGCGTTTAAAATAAAATACAATAAAATACAAATAAATTAAATTAAATCAAATTTTAAAAAAATTAATAAAATTAAATTAAATTAAATTAAAACAAAATTTTATAAAAATACATTTTATGAAATGTGACTATTCATTTTCTGTAACAAAAATATACGATGATTACAGCAATTCCCGCCAAAATACCATAGTTGGTATATATCACTACAGTTAAATTTGGTATTAACTGCAACCGTCCTCAATACAAGAAATTAAAATTACAGAAAAATCATGAATGAAATCCCATATTAACGTATTTTTGTACCAAGTAACTTTCAAATACTACCAACAACAAACTGCTACTCTGGTCATTTTAGCTAGCTTTGTTAAAACAAGTCCGAACCAGTTTTAACTGCTTCATAAAAGCTTCGTTTATGATATTGCCTACAATTTCTGACCTCTTCGAGCAAATAAAACACTGAGTCGGCGTTTCATGAGCCGTAGTGATTCAGCTAAACCTGCTAAGTAGCAATTAGTGAGCTTTAAATACCGGTTTAGCGATCATCGGTTTCCACTGCGCAGAGATTAGCGCTGACAGCTAGCACTACAGATGAGTGATGACAGCTTCAAGACAAAGAGCAGCATAATGACATCAGAAACAGACAAACATCCGAATACATAATGCTGTGTGAGAGTTATAGGTCTAAGTATAGAGCCCTGCACTTTATATGAGAAGAAAAAAACTGATTTTGAGGCCAAGTTAAGAATTTGTTCTCGGGAGCATGGCTATGATTGAATTAAGACAAGGTGCCGCTAAAGGTTTGCCGCTAAAATCGGAAAATTAACTTTTTAGCCTTTGATTATAAATAAACAGCAAGGAATGCAGGAATATACAAGTCAAAAGGAATTAAAACGGTCAACAGGAAGTTAGCGTCTCACACCTTTCAACCGCCATAACTCTCAGGTATACTCGCCTCAACCCGTGTGTCAAACAGGAAATGACAGAATTTCAAAATAAAAGACATAAGAGGTTTCCTACATCTTCATGAAGTCGTAGGAAAATAAAGGCATTATGCGCAAATCATGAAGCATTTTTCTCATAACAATGGCAAAAAGTGTGAGGTAAAAGGCACAAGATGCTTGAATATTGAGATAATATAATAATAATAAAAATAATAGTATGTAATATATAGTTTTATGAGACAATCAAATTCAAATAAATTCAAATATAATTCAAATAAATGAGCTTAAACCTAAATGTATACATTTATTTATATTGTTGTTAGAACTGGGAGTCAATAGCATACTTTAACATTTTGTATTTAATATTAATTATCATGTATAATTTATTCAAAAGTGCATGGTATTATATTTGTATACGGTAAAAGTTAATTTCGCATGCTTAAAATTTTAATATGGGCTCGTGGCTGAGCATTAAAATGGAATGCTATTATTATTAATAATAACGCAGCATATTTTTTATTATCTAAAACACAATCTCAAGTGCCAGCGTGCATTGTTTAACTATAAATAAATGGAATTACATATAATTAAAATAAAAAAAAAAGATCATTAAAGTTCAAGCTTTATTTATAGTGTTAAGTGAATTTTAACGTTCAGAATTTATTAATAAATGCTGTACATTATTTATTCAAAACAGACGGAGTACGGGCTCATAATTTATCATGCTTTAATTGCATTTTTAGAGTTTTGTGTGACCTTTTACAGAAAAAAAGAATGATTTTAGAAGGAAAAATATTATAATGTAACAATGAAAATAATATGTAGTGCCAGTGACTAAATGTCTGACATAAGTAATATTAACCAAAATAACATAGCATATAGTTTTTATGATCCAACCAAAGCTGACGGAGTGTCTCGATTCTCATATTATTATATTTTAATCAGAAAATCAGCAAATTAAATGCCATGTCATTTTGACTATTAGTCCACATACAGTAAGACATACACTAACACGCTTTTAATAAAAACCACGAGCGTCTCCGTTATAATTGCTACACTCTTCCGCTCTAAACTGACTTCTATAAAGGAATAATACATTTTCACCTGCCCTAAAAAAAGTCATTATTGCCGGCTCATAATAAATGTCCCCGATCGAACGTCTCTGGTAATTTCCGTCCAGGTTGGAGTCGTAGGTTGTCCTCGTGCCACATGTTTAAAATGGAGTGATTTGGGGGTAAATTGTAAGTTGGCAGGACTCATCATCTGTAAAAGCATGGCTCCTCGGGGACGTGTGTGGCGTTCGTGTGCCTCCTGGATTCCTACAAAGCAGAGCGTGGCCCCTTAAACCCAGCCTGAGACTCCAGCAAATTGTCTAAGCCAAGCTGCCAATTAACCCGCTGTCCCTCACCGCCGGAGACGAGCTGCCGGGTTAATTGCTTCACGCTGAAACATCGGGATGTGAGTCGGGGGACTCCGCTTAGACCTGCCTCAGATACGGGCCTGGTGTTTGTGTGCCTTAATTGCAACAAAACATGCTCGCGTAAATGTAATGAACGACAAACTCGGACGTACCGAGGCCGATAGCGACCGCGCTGCTCGTTTATTTGACGCGTTACGAGACTAAAACGTGCATTCTTTTTAGACGACATTTGGAAGCCGTGCGAACTGGCTCTTTTTGAGCAAGTGTTATCTAAAAATGCATAATTAAATGCGATTAAATATTAATGATAATAAAAAAAAGTTGTGTAATACACAAAATAATTGTTTCATGTGTAAGCGTCGTGAGGGGTGTAATAATGCCCATGCGCTATAATTAAAATCGAGAAAAAAATAGTTTACGCTTAATGCGTAGTGTGTCGAGAAATTAAAGTTAATGTTGTGTAATATTATAATTGTTATATATTAGTTTTTCAAAGCTAAAATCACAGAGCATGATACTGTATTCGTTGTAAGGTGAAAAACATTAAGTTAATGATTTGTAACAATATTAGTTTTTACTAATTAAAAATATTGATGATTATAAAGGGTGAGTGTTCATATATATATATATATATATATATATATATATATATATATATATATACCATGTATATATATATATATATATATATACACACACACACACACACACACACACACACACATATATATATATATATATATACATATATATATACAATACATATATACATATATACATCGTCGCAGCCTACATTATTATTAGTATTACTATTATTATTATTATTATATTCTGTATAATAATGATTTGTGTGTCAGATGTGTTTTTAGGACGAGAACTGTCAAAGATGGTAAAAGTGTGTGTTTTATTGTTTGTTTGTTTGCGATCCCAGATTTGTTTGTAGATTGCGAGCGCGTCTAAAAGGGTGGCACTTACGTTAAGTGTTTGAAAGCCGCGCGTCTTTATCTCTAAGCTCTTTATCTTGAGACGTTCTTACTGTGATCAGACGCTGTCTTCTCACTGACTCCTTCCGTGTGTTTTTTGAGACTGATCTTATAGCTAATTCATGACGCGAGAAAGTGATATTTAGGGAAAGGAGGTGTTGTAATTACACTCCAGCTAAACTCCTTCTAGTACAGACACACACTGACTGCGCTTACAATCACACAGACTTTCTATAGTAAAAATAATAATGTTAATGATCATCATCTTCATAAAAAAGTATGAAAATATACAAAAAATTAATATTAGTGTTTTTTTATGTACTCCTAACAGCCTGCGTTTTTTTGTTCTAAAATATTATTCTGAAAGTTTTAGTAGAGTATAACAGCTTATATATATATATATATATATATATATATATATATATATATATATATATATATATACACACACACATATAAATATATACATTTTGTAACTCAATTTTATTTTTGCATTTTTTTATTTTTTATTTTTTTAACTTTTATCTCAATTTTATTTTATTTTTTTACGACTATACACCACAATTTTAACTTCTCATTATTTTATTTACATTACTTTTACCTTGATTTACTTTTACAAATCCCGCAATAGCGTTTCCATTACGACTCTAATACGCAACTAAACAAATAAAAACACAAATGCTGTTATTAGCATGAATTGCTGTGCATTTATTTCACTATTAAACTTTGCTCAACCTTCAAAAATGTCATCGTTCGGAATTTAGAATCATGTGACCAAAAGACAACCACCCACAATACTAGCTGTCTGCTTGTATTCAGTGGCTTTGTAGTGAAGCACAGACTGATGCAGACTTGCCTGTAACATGAACACCAAACTGACCTGATGTCTAGCCGATAAATAAGTAAAGATGGGATCTCTCAGGTTCCACATCTAACCAGACTAACCGATAATAACCATAGCTTGCTATATGCTAACCTGCACACACTATATGCGTGCAACACAACAAATAGAGTACAGTTTCATTTATATATATATATATATATATATATATATATATATATATATATATATATATTTATATTTTTAATATCAATATATATCCAGCCCAGCATTTAAATGCAATGCCAATTATAGTTAAGTGACGTAAAACGGTGTGCGAGTGTGTGTGTGTGTGTGTGTGTGTGTGTGCATCACTGTCAGTAACTTAGCATCTACGACAAGTCTTACTCAAGGTCACAGTACGGAGATACAATTTCCATTCGAGCACAGGGTGCAAAGCATCATGCATTGAAACACTCCGTCTGTTTTAATAACACTTTCATACGGTGCACGTGTTTAAAAGCTGCTAAACGACCCATAAGCTGGTTTGATTTAAAAAAAGAAACTGATAGGTGTAACCGTGAAATAGTGTGAGTAAGATTTGTAATAATTAGATCATTTTGAGCCAATGGAAAAAGCAAAAGCAATAATATTTAACCACATATACCACCGAGAAATTGATTTACAGCATATTAAAAATAAAATAGCATTTTATGTACAGTACGTCATTTACGAAAAAACCCTAAAAACATTTAGAATGTAGAAACAAGTGATGACCTTTTTGACTCCTCTCACTAGTTAATCACTCACTCACTAAATAACTAGGCCTAACTAACTAACTAACTAACTAAATGAATAAATCTGCTATAGATAAAGTGACATAAAATGAGAGTTGTTTTAACTAATCAGAATATATGTTATAAAACCAAAACTATATATATATATATATATATATATATATATATATATATATATATATATATATATATATATATATATATATATATATATATATATGTATGTATGTATATATATATATATATATATATATATATATATATATATATATATATGTATATATGACTAATACCTGGAGAAAGAAAGACAGAAAACCCCATTAATATGAATTAATTTGTCCTAATGAACATAAAAGAAGATATTCTGAAGAATATTGCTTGACTTGCACAGTATGGTAAAAGTCAATGGTTATGTCAATAATTTGGTTACAACATTCTTCAAAATATCTTCATATATTTAAAAAAAAAAAACACGAGTACATGACGACAGAATTGTAATTTTTTTGGGTGAACTATTCAAAATTCGAGTTTGTGATCGGCTTGCATTGTTTTAAAACCCTCTGGGCCTCTCTGGTCACTTTTTGAATAAGAAAAGTTTTAAAATAGTTTATGCGAATAAAACGCACACGCAAAACACGTCAAAGGACGAATACCTTGTACAAAAATCGTATGGCTGAAAAACCGAAATAATGAAAATACACGCGCTGAGTTTAATGACTTTGGTCCCTTTTGACCGCTGAGGTACCAAGTGCGGCCCGAGAACGCTAACGGGTTCGTGTAAAGCAATCGTCCTCCCGCTCGGCGGAACGGGTGACCGCGAACATCGCCCGCGTGTGTCGGGGTCACAAATAGAGTAATTAATTTCCATGCATCTCATTGCCAGAATTGCTTACTGATCCAGGGAGCGAGATCAGAGATGTCAGCGGGTAAATTGAGTCAGAGGCCCCGGCCTTACATCAGACACTCGGCCAATTTCCAGCACTCTCTCCCTGACAGTGCGAGGGGACGGGGTCCGGGGCCGTGACGGACAGGGGGAATTGGCCCAATAAATTGCACCCTGTAAAAGCTGTGTCTTCTTCATTAAAACACAGTGAATCTCCATTGCTATTCATTAACATGCCGCCGGACTAGACAAGATGTTTAATCTAGGGAGGGCCCGGGCGGTCCGGGACGCCACCAGCGCCCTCTGAAAAAGAGATTCTTATTTATTAACGCGAGGTGACAGGTACTGAATAAGTTGTTGTTGTTCCCATTCCGCCCACGCTGCTCTTCTCCGCACAAAATTGCAGGGTTTGCTTATGAAGGCCTCTAATTTGGGAGAAGGTGTCCGTCTAAAGCGGAGCTGACAGCGCTGTTTGGGTCAAGTCAGCTGTCCGTAAACATTAGCGCTTACACGACTTTAAAAAACACGTTTTTTTTACACGTAGACGGACTGGAAATGTACCTGCGCCCGAAAACGTGTACATTCAGCCACGATTTTACGGCGCGCGGCAAAAATTGGGAATCCACATGAAGTTATTTGTAAAATACAGATTTTGGCATATGACAACAAATTATAGGGTTTATAAAAAAAAAAAAAAAAAAAAAAAAATATATATATATATATATATATATATATATATATATATATATATATATATATATAATATATTCATTGTTTTTGATGTAGTTGTTGGCCACAGTTTTCATAACTGGCAGATACCAAATAATCAAAGATGTAGCAAAAATTATATTTCTTATATTTCTACAACAGGAAGCGCATTTTTACATTTTTGAGAAAAAGTAAAAAAAATATATATATATTTTGAACATTTCAAAATGCTTAAAAGTGACTAAAATCACACATATATTGAAGCAATCGTATATTTGCAGCAAGCTATAATTATTTTTAATTAATTAATAATTAATTATTATTATTTTTTAATTTGTATTTTTTGCTAGTCAAACAAACACAGAGTTCACATAAAAACATTTTCAGAAATACAGATTTAGTCATACATTTTTATTAATTTAATAATAATTTATTTGTCCACGAAAGTAGTAAAAACGTATTATATATTAACGCCATCATAAAATATCCATACAGGTTTCACAACCAGATATTTTGCAGTAACATTTTGGATAACTTCATATATAATTTTCTTTTCTATCACATATTGTTTGATACATATTTACCAGTTTTTTACCGTTTTCCAGCAGCATAAAGTATAAGTCCCTTTTTAATGTAAAATAAATTTAATCAAATAAAATATGTAAGCGATTTTTTTATTTCCACAAAATAAATAATAATAAATAATAAATATATATATATATATATATATATATATATATATATATATATATATATATATATATATATAAAATGCTGCTATAATAATGAATTACAAAAATCATCATCATCTTAATGCATTTATTGTAAGCACAGTAATAGTAACGTTTTAAATTTTAATAATACAGGGCAACATATTCACGCGCTGGCCTTTTTTCTCCTCAAAAAAAAAAATCTTAGTAAATCCAGTCATCGCAGAACCATTCCTGAAGAGGACGTGGCTAATAATATTACATATAATATTTCTGTGACGTATAGACCTGGCTCGGTGCACGCAGTGTCATTTATCATATAATTCCCATAATTATATATTTGTTCTCTATTAAAAGGAACAGATAAAACGCAGCAAATATTACATGTACGTCTAATTAAATACCAGGCACCTCAATTTATCAGTGATATGAATATGCCCAGAGGATATAACGCTCGGAAGGCAGCGCGAAGGAATCAGATCAAACACGCTCTCCTGCTTAACACATGACAAAAACTTCGGCAAATGTCACAAGCAGAGAAAAAAGAGACATGATATGAAAGGGGGGGGAAAAAGGGTTTGAAAGAAGAAAAAAAAACATATCAAGAGCAATTTGTGAAGCATTAATCCCGTTGTGTGTGGTCTCGGGCCAGTCAGAGAAATCGACTCGATTCCCTGGGCCTGGACTCCATCCATTTTCTGCCTCCGATCAATATTTATGAATCCCCGAGGATTTAGCAGAATAAAGCACATAAACAATCAGCGTGTGCGGCTGAAGAAGCCCTAACCACTGCGTTCGGAGCGAGAGGCCTCCATTAGGAGCCGGGCGGCGCACGCGCAAGGCATTGTGGGAGAGAGAACAAGCCTGTCCGCGTCTGCATACATAGACGGAAATTCATCTTTTTGTAACTGAAGAAGTTAATGACGCAGGGAAAGGTCTCGGAAGATCTTTGGGGGATTTGTATTACTTCGCTCCACGGCGCTTTTGTAATGCTCTTTAAAAATAATGGAACACTTAGACTATATTGAAAATACTCTGCATTCAAATGAAATGCTGTTTTTATTCGTTTCGGGGGTCTCTTATTGAATTGTAATAATTGAGCACGTGCAATATTTGATCTTTTCCGTGCATCTGCGACGCAGGATTTATTGCATTTCGGCATTTGCAGAGTTAGAATAGAAATCCGATTCAGAAAAAATCTATTTAAAATAAAATCATTTTAATTTGAATTAAATATTCATTTTTTTATTTAATATCAAATGAAATAAAATTGTAGTTTTTTAATGATAAAAACTACAATTTTATTTCATTTTATATTAAATAAAAAAGAATATTTAATTCACATTAAAATGATTTAATACACACATATATTTAATCATATAAAAGTTATATTTTAGGATCTTTTCTTTGAAATTCACTTGTATTGATTTCATTTGATACATTTGTTTGCTAAGCTGAAATATAAAATACATAAATAAAACATTTTATTTCAATCGAATATTTGTATTAATATAGAAAATAAAATATAGGAAAAAATAAGTATTTTAATATTTTTCAGTTTAATTGAAGTTATAACTTGTACAAAATTTAATATGCCTATAGAGTTTTTACTTTTATTTATTTATTTATTACATTTATTTAAATTGTATTTAATTAATTCAAGTTAAACTAAATGAATATGAGAAAAGATGCCTTAGCATTATTCCAAACGCTGTTAAATTGTGGATAAATAAAATGATATATAATAATAAATTATGATTATTTGAAGTTTGCCATTTCTTCGCAAGTAACTGAACAGTTCGATGGTTAGGCCCTGATCCTCCGGTGTGACAGATCCCCCACAATTAATTGATTAATTAACAATTAATTGTGTTTTTATCTCCAAAACTGATATTTGTCTGGCCGCGTCTCTTTTTGTTTTAGAGTGCACCTATCAGTTGTGCAGGTGCAAACATGGCATGTAATTAACATGTCATAATCAAAATGACTGAGTTTGACACATTGTAATCACTGCATGGAGATTAGCCTGTAGCCAGAGGCCATCCATGCGGCCTGTTTTAATATCATTTGCATAATGAAAGCCCAGCGCCAGTAATAGCTTTGCTTTCTCTTATTATCATAATTTCACCCTGGGCAGAGAAGACTGCCACCACGTCTCCTCATTACCTCGGACAAACTAAGAGACAAAGTCGAAGTCGCCGCTGTCCTGCTCCGTCACACAGAACAAGTCACCTTCAGATACAGGAACAAACCACGCATGGAAATCCGACACAAAAAACACTATTCGTGTATGAATGCATGTACAGTACGTGCAGAGAAGTTAGCACTTTTTCATTTTCGTGTTGTTTTGTCAGCGATGAGTGTTTGACATCGAAGACACTCTAAAAAAAATCTCTTGATGTTTATTGTGCTTATTGTAATGTTGAAATAATTAAATGCACTTTAGTGTTCATAGCTTGTTACAAAGAAATATTTGAAATAGAGATCTTTAAACGGGAACATATTTTTATTATTTTATTATTTTAATTTAAATCATGTCATTTTTTTAAGTAAAATAAATTGTAACAAAAAATCTAATATATAAATATATATATATATATATATATATATATATATATATATATATATATATATATATATATATATATATATACACATGTATTTATTTATTTATTGTTTCTTATAAAAAGTCTCAAAATTATTTGTAATTTTTCACTATATTTTTTTTATACCAATTCAGGTTTCTCCTGACATTTACTGTATGGACAAAATATCTTATGACAAAAAAAAAATCATTTTCTTTTTGTTTTTTATATATAAAATGATACTACTCAAAACATTATTTGTTTTGCAACAATTTCGCCTGGAAAAATAAAAAAAGTATGATATTTAAAACAAATATAGATTGGGATATACATAAAATATATAAAGGCATTGGGACACATTCAAATGTTAGTGGATTTTTATTTTTATAGTGTCGTTAATTTGTATGTTTTTAATTAAAATATTTGAAATATTTTGAATTAAAAACAACATCATTTTCTTTATTTGCAACATTGAAAAGTCATTTTTACAGTGTAGTAAATGTGAACCGCCCGAATTCATTCAGCCCCCAAAACACCTCGATGGTTAAATCATTTCAAAATTAATTTAAAGAGAATGCAGAATTATGCGAGGAATAAAGTCACAGCTCCAGTTTTACCTTTCAGAAATTCCTCTGATGAAGACGGAGATGAGACGTTTATGTGTTACCGGAGACTCAACAAACAGTGATAATTGCACAGCAACACGATCATCAGCTATATTAAAACAATCAACACCAGCTGTTATATATTGCTCTAATCTTTGCTTCATACGCACTGAGCGCGGGGACAAAAAACCATAAAGGAAAAAAAAGTCTAAATATATTGTAAATCAAAATATATAATATTGGTTGAAATATTTCAATGCATGAGTGAAAAATTAAATAAGAAAATTTAGTAAAAGCAACCTAAAGATATATTAGGCTGCTTTTATATTCTATAAAGTATCCCATATATATTTATAATATCCCATATTAATATCGGGAATTAAAAACGAATGGTCTTGTTTAAATAATTTAAAGCAAAAGCGAGACACTTAGAATGATAGCTGGAGGGGAAATGTGAAGCTTGATAAGCCGCTTCGCTTACTGACCGTCCCTGGTGTCTGAAGCTAAACGCACAGAAAGCTGCTGGGACGTCCCACACAGGCCTGATCTGACGCTGACGCCCGTCACACGGCAAACGCTGATTTATGGACAGGAAGACACTGATCTGCAATCAGTATCAGGCAACATGAAGCGACATAATAACCTGACAGAGCCCAGTCCATACAGCTGCAGCGGTTGCATGCTTTGGTTGCCAGATATATTTACTGAAAACCAACTGACGGTATTTTTCGGATTTTATCATCTCGTATAAATGATAATACGCCGAGCCAGACCTAGAAATACATTCTGTGTATATAAAAGTTCCCGCCGAGAATGATTAGTACGGATTTTAATCAGATTCGTAATATGGAATGTTTAATGTTAATCTAATTTTGAAATAGAAATATTGATGATGACATTTTATGGTAACAGCGTAATACATTTGACATACTTTCATAATAGAATGAAACTGGAACGATGCTGAAAAAGTCATTTAACAAAAATACAGTCAAATAAAAATAAAATAAAACACATTTTAATACACCCTAATGTTCGCGTCTGTTTACAAACATTAAGAATCGTTACATATTGTGTGTGTTTTAATATGTACAAGCTTATGCATATGCTTTCGTATTATTTGGTATATAAAATGCATTACATATTTAATAGTTTATTTGATATTTTATTTATATACCATTCAGAGTTTCTCCGCCACGCACCTTTTCCGTTTAAATCACTAATATGTTTTTCAGAAAAACTCTTGACTCGACGCGTCTTTTGACGAATTTGTTTCAAACGGCCCCTGCTGAATATGCCATCTTTTCAAGACAGAGACCGAGTGTGTGAAGGAAAACGTGTGAAGAAAGACTTGAGCGGACATAAAAGCGAGAAGATGAAAAAGAAGAGACGGGCGATTGTTAAAACTAATCCGGTGTTAAATAGACCGCATTCACGAAGTCTGATCTAACACCTGAGGCTGCTGGGAGCGTAGCGGGCCATATCTGATTTAACAACAGAAGAAAGACGTCTGCTCATTAAAATCAACTCTACAAGACGACGCTAATCATCGCGGCAAACCTCCAGATACTGCCCCAGACAAAAACACTGAGGTCTAAAGATCTCTTTACCGTCTCGTAGATTAATTTCTCCATTGTAGACGGATCGCCAGAAATCAAATTAATGCGGCAGTCCGTCTCTGGATCGCATTGATTCCCAACTAAAATGAACTATCAGCAAACGCGGGCCTATAAAAGCAGGATCGTGTTTTTCGCGCTGATGTAATTCATCGTAACCGGTCTGGTCCCACGTCTATGAAGTCATAAAGCCCTGATCCAGGCTTGCAGGGTGGAGGGCCGGGCAGAGCGGGTAGGGTGGGCACCCGAAGCCAAGCGTATTGATGAAGGCATGCATTTGCTAAAATGATGATGAATATTTCATGTGGACAAGGGTTTCAGAGCTCCTCGAGCGGATGTAAATAAGTCAAGAGCATATGATATTTACCCCAGGATGAAACATTGATGAGCGCTCTGGCTATTTAAGAGGGCTAAACATGACATGGTGTTTACACTAGGGTCAGACAGCAGGGTCAGCCAAAGGCGTATGCTTCCAGCTTTAAAGAGACGGATAACGTTACAGGGCAAAAAGGCACACATTGCCCCAGAAGCAGTAGTGACAGCCGTCAGGATAATATACCTCTTTAGAGGCTCGTAAGACTTCATGTGTCACACCGTGTTACGTCGTTTCTCGTCCTTCGCTTAAAGAGATAGCTCACACAAAAAGGAGATTTCTGCGATCGTTTACTCAGCCTCGCGCAGCTCCAAAGATGTTTGTCTTCTTCGGAAGGCTCAAGGAAATATTTTAAAGAACAGTTCCAATTTGTCCAACGTTCTGTCGAGGCTGGCGAGTCGAGAATGGAATGGCATGAGGGTGACTCTTTAAAGGGAAAGTTTACCCAAAAGGAAGATATTTTGAAGAATGTCGCAAGTGACTTTGACTGCTTAAAATTTAATTTCAGTCAATACTGGCAATTGTTTGGTTACCGCCATTCTTTGAAATATCTTTGTTTGTGTTCAACGGAAGAAAGGAACATAGGATTGCACATACTGTCGTGAAGGTGTGTTCAAATCTGACACGAAAAAGAAGAAAACATTAAATACGTGCTGTAGCTTCAATACATCGCGATTGAACCACTCATGTCACATGGACTATTTAAAAAAATGTCCTTACTACCTTTCTGGGTCTTGAACGTGGCGGTTGTGTTGCTGTGTGTGCAGGGTTTATTCGTGAGGGTGAGTAGCAGAACCGGACTTTACCAAGTGCGACATGTCCCCGGATCAACAAAATCAGATTTGAAGAAGTTTAGGCTTATAGTCAGTGTTTGGTGCTTGTACATCAGTGTCATTCATATATCATTTCCTCTGATTTTTGGGATTAATCACGTTTTTAGGTTAGGTGGAGAGATGTGGTCGAGGCTAACTGTTTAGATTAAAATGTCATTCCAGGATCAACAAAATTTGCTGACCTATATAACGCGGCAAAATCAGAACGTTCAGGGTAAATATTTAATGACAGAATTATCATTTCATTTTCAATGACAGAATCAGCATGTTTTGTTGAACTATCCCTTTAATTAGAAATCAAAAATTATTTTTGAGATAATAACACAACTATATTTTTACATTTTTATAAGAAAGGTCACCTCAAGGAAGTTGTCAGATTTCTGAGGTTTCTGAGTGGTTGTTTACCGTGTAGCTACTGTAAGATGTTCTTGGTGATTCCTTACTGGCCCGAGTCAAAAGAGCATCTGGTCCCTAGATACGACTCATAATTACGCTTATGCAGACATAATTAGAGCTTTATGTTTATGTTTTTCATAATATTCACTAAGCTCATTCATTAATGGCAGTTTAATCACTGCCTCTTCCCTCGTAGACACTAATGCATTGCTATCACTAGATTTAATGATGTTACACAAGAAGTTCAGTTCATTCTGTTCTCAAGGACTGGTTCTTAGCCCTGTTCCTGGAGCCCTGCGCATTTGAAGGTTTTCTTTGTCTGAAACAACCATTTCAGGTCTTTGAGTTACTAATGAACTGATATATATATATATATATATATACACATATATATGTATATACACAAACACTGAGGCATTATGTTCTGTGTTTTATAGCATTTTTACCAGATTTGACAGTAAAAAGTACTTTTATTTTTTACTGTGCACACAAAAAACAATTTCCGTGGCAAAATGCACTTCCGAATTTTTTTCCGAACTTCCAGAATGACAATACACACCACCACTGGGAGAGCTTCTATGACAGATAATGGCAGTTTAAGAGTGATCAACTTTCCTCAAAAAGTGACGATAATGTTCTTGCAAGATGCATTCGGCTGTTAGGCTACATCTGTCCTGTTGTTTAACTGCAATCCCTCAGCCCATGTTTACTCAGGATACTTAAGTCAGAGAGAGCTTCTTAATGTAATGTGAATGGAGAAGCGTAAATACTTTGGCCGTGGTCAAAACTGCTGCATTATGTATTTTGAGGGAACTAAACAGAGGCGCTGCGGTCAGGCCACAGAATAGCCCGAGCACTTCGCTCTGATCCGACGCATTATCTATTCACCACAGTGAGACTCTCTGTTCGTGTGCATTAGGTCTTCAGTAGCCACAGTTATATGATATTAGATGAAGTGGTTGCCGTAGAGTGTGTGTGTGTGTGTGTGTGTTTGTGTGCCTGACTTCACTACCGCCCCACTACAACAACAACAACAACAACAAGTCATCAAACTAAAGACAAACAAAAGAAAGGACTCATGCGTAAAAACGATATAGTGGCGACGTCAGACTTGATCAACAGATGACTGATCATATTGAGTGCCGCCCATCCTTCACAAGCCTATTGTTTGATGACAGAACGGTGAGCTGCCCCTGTGCATCCATTTCCCACAAGCCCCTTTCAATCCCCCTTCCCACCCTCCTCCTTTCCTCCCCCAGGGCAGGAGCATCAATAACACACACGCCCGGCCGGTCGAGGGTAGAGAGCAGGGCCGCCGTGAGCCCCCGAGGCCTCTACCACGCGCCCCCAACATTACAGCCCCGCCATCCGTCATCACCCCGACCCCGCCTGAGGTCAACGCCACCCTCTGACCAGCAAGAGGATGGGACCGTCCAGGGGTCTAGCTACTGGTTCATATCACTCATATATCATGAGATTTGTTGTATTCAGTATGTCTATATGATGCATGTCAGATATGGAGCAAATGACATGTTGGTGGAAAGGCTGAGCTATGAATAGCAAAATCAAATGTTAAAAAATTTGTCAGGATGACAGAGCCAGGGAGGTAACGTTGATTCACTTGCAAGCACCACCAATAAAGCCGAGCTAAATGCAAAAGGAACGTTAATGTGCCCTTCGTGCCACAGTTCTTCATTATGATCTGGGTGTCGATGTCAGGCTTGACAAGCTCGCCGAGTGCCGCACTGCTAATTGAACGTAATGACCTTTGGTTGCTTGCCAAAGGCTGCCAACTCCTGTTGGGGGGGGGAAGACAGGTCCTTACCTCGGTTCAGAGGACGGATTTTAGAGGATGCATGATAAAGAAAGGCGTTTGCGTGTGAAGTTGCAGAATCTCCTGCAGTTTCAGTATCGTGTTGATACGTTGACATTGAAATCTTCCTCTACAAGCGAGTCCAGAGTAATCAATACGTTTCTAATTTGTTTGTTCGAGGTGTCCCAAAATTTCCCAACCAGGCCTCTGCCAATTTTAATCAAGATCACCATTACTGATGTTCACCTTAACAAAATGAGACCACTCACTTATTTTGCACATGCAATTGTTTATTTGCTCACTAAAGGATGCCATTTTACCCAAGGCTCACCGCATGCAAACGTAACACCTATAGAGAGTGGACCGTGTCAAGAATGTTTGCAATTAACAAGAACATATTGTTCTAAATGAAAGTGTTTTAGGCTTTAATGAACTTGAACAAAAACCCTTGATGGTGATTCTATTAGCATGCATTACTGCGGTCTTCTCGAAGAAAATTACCTTGGTACGTGTATTTGTCAAGTGTATCTTCTTTATTATGAATAAAGGACGGAGAATGCAATTGATTAGCAGAACGCAGAAGAGTCCACTCAAGACAAAAGTACAAGGGCCAGTGCTATGTCGCCCAGCGCGCGGCTGTTGTTCAAAACGGATAATAAGCCGTTCAGATAAAAGGGCCATTTCCACAGACGCGGTAGAGCGGGCGTCCGGCTGACAGCAGACCCTGCCTCTAACTGCTCCGAGTGTAATGGGAGGCTCCTTCAACACCTGAGACCGTCGCGCATTCTCAAGGCCCCCATTCCTGCCACCAAACCTCTCTCCGCACTTTTCTTTCATCTTTGACAAAGCCCTCCCTTTGCCTCCTTTTTGCTATTCGGTGAGGATACATCTCTGCAAACCGACAGAGAGAGCAGCACACAGAATTAAACAAACAAACACAAAGCTCTGTGAAGCAATGCTTAATAGAGTCGCACATGGCTCCCTTTTCATCTTCTCAATAGCTGTTCAGGAAGGATCAACACTCGAGAGCAAGTCCTCTCCCGCTTCCTCTCTCAGGGGCCTTGTATCAGTCACCACTTCACAAGGGAACTTTCTTTCTTGTTCTGACACACTTTTTAATTAGATTGTCCACTGCGCGATCATTTCCACCAGCCCTTGCGAGGTTAGGTGCCTGAGCTGAGCTCTACATGAAGGTTCTACATAGAAACGCATGCTATAAATAAGACTATTAAACAACTGGCAATTCGAAGGAGCAGCCAGTAATGAGAACTCAGGCTGGCGGATATCATTAAAAATCATATTTTATGAATTGCATATTTAATGTAACTGATGCTTTGTATAAATAAAAGGGACCAAAAAAAAAAAATCATTCACCATTGCATTTCACTGCACGTGCACGCTTTCAGGTGACACTGACCGCTGGAGAAAACTTCTCGTTGTCCATGTTGCTCACTGACTAAATGGCACTTTGACCTTGAAATATTCAAAAGGAAATCAATTTTAAGTCGATGCTAGAGCAAAAACAGGCCTAAAGATTTAGTCAAGCTGACTTTTTGCCTGAGTCACGCATGGATTTTGGAGGGAGGAGGTGCCTCTGTATATTTAAGGACTAGCAACTCCCCCTTCCCTTAACTGAGCTCCTTAGTTATTAATTTTACTGTTAAATACCCAAAGAAAAGCACTTTTAAGCAGCTCTCATTAATACGCTCTCTCGTATATAGCCCAGCTAGGTGAGAACCGTTGCTGTGGCTAATTATTACCTTCATATGCAAATGCCGTTAGTCATGCTTAAAGTGTACTTTTTCTTATTTAATTAATTAAAACAATCATCTATGAACTTTAAATTAGTCTGGTGTAAAATAATCTCTTTTTATCGTTTAATAATTAGCAGGCAGTAAAGCGGCTGTATTAATTGCATTTAGGCTTCCGCCCCAGGAGACGCACGGAGAGGAACGGATCTCTGCTTCCTGAAATAGCGAATTCCCATGAACTGAGCTGCTAGGAAGAAAAAGAGAGTGAGAAAGAGGATGAGAGAGAAGAAAGAATGAGAATAAACTCTATTCTGCGTTCTTTCTTTAAATTACCCCTGGGAATCAGAGACAACCCTTAATTAGCCTAGCGCCGTGGTAAAATTGATTGAAATGCAGCACATCAATTATTAAGCGTAACAGTTTTTTTATAACTCTCCCCTGCTTCTCTTTGGGTGGGAGCGGGGTACGGTAAATCGCTTGGGTGTTACCTCCGAAAACAGACTGCAAATGAGAGGACTTTGTTCAGATCTTCACAACCTCTCAGTATCTCTTACATGCAGCACCGGGCAATCCAAGCAAAGTATCACTGATACTCCTCGTGGCTCTCGTCTCCTTTGTTCTGCTGCGATGTTTACATGGTAGGTTAGGAAACTATGACGCATACTTTTTAACGCAGCCTTTCATGCGCGGAAATAACCGAGGGGTTCAGCAAGGCTATATATTAGGCCCTTTTCGAAACTAGTGTTTTTTTATCAGCACTTACAAAGTGAACGTGCAGTCGCAATCATCTGCATCAGTTTTGAAAGAGGCTTTACGTCAAAATCATCCTCACTCAAGACTCCATTTGCTCATATGCAGTTTGACCCCTAAGGTCAAACCTTCACTGTCAGTTAAATAACCTTCCCTCCTATCTAAAGCGTCACCTCGTTCAGGTCAAAAGAAGGTCATGTAATTTGCGATCTCTCTTTTTTTTTTTTTACATTAACACAGGTTTATTTGTCTCCACTCAAAGCCACCCAAAAGCAAGTACTCTGGTAATAAGCAGCTGGCACTTCAAATGACTCCTGTGATTACCAAAACAGAGCTGTTAGTTAAAGCCATCTCACTGGCAAATAAAAGTGTTCATTACTGAAACCGTATAATCGTCGGTTAAAACAGCAATAATCTGTATAATTGCTTTAATTACCCTGCCAATAAAGAGCAACACAAATTCACAGCTCATTTTTTGGCTGTTGGCCCACCAAGTGATTTTCTTTATGACTGCTGCCAGCTGTTGGTAACATCGTGCATGACAGCGTTCATTGCACAAGAGGTACGGGGTAGGTGATTTCCAGCAAGTTAAAGTGATGCTAAATGTCCTTTTGGATTTATTTGTATGTTCCAACAAACATCCGCCACCAAATATTGCTTGTGAATTGAGAATGAAATGAGTTGCCAGTCATTGAAATGTTATTTTTTGGACTATCACAAGACGTGAAATGGCACTCTTAAGTAAAGTCGGTCAAGACACAACTGTCATTCCTGGGCGAACTACTCCTGCCTACGAAGGTCTCTTGGGGGTCACTGGCTGGAAGACTACATGACCCCTCTGATGTCCTGTATATCCTGGTCATTGTCAGTGCTTACCATGGTTGGAAAAACTCATTTGAGCCTAATTAATTCTTTGCAGGGCCCTTGTGCTCCAGTTACCGCTGCAGACCTTTGCCAAAGTACCAGGAAAAGACTTCAAGACATCCAACACTTCACACTGGACAAGTCAGAGGGCAGTGCACAAAAGAATCCGTAGAGCCCATTGTAAAGGAGTCTAGGTCAAGTATAGGTTAGGATGATGTTTTAATTAGTTGGCCATAACTTATACATGATTGCTCTTTCCCTATGGCCAAAATTCAACAATAGAGCTACTCCTGAATGATCCAAGAAGAATAACAAGACGGAGGCATTGTGAAGGTCAGTAAAGGTATTCTATGTAAAGAAATCTCACAGTTAACCAATCATGTGAATGAGGAGACCCAAGAAAGCAAGCTCAGAATGGAAAACGGTATCATACTTACATTACGGATAGTCGGACATAACAGTTTGACCCCGAATACTTACCAGTGGACCACAACAGTACTGAGAAGAGCGTCCTCTGATTGTACGCCCATTCAAGCTGCAAACCCAATAGGCCTATTTAGAATACATTTCCAGTAAGTCAGTTTGTAAGTAAATATACATTTTTGGGAAATGTTTTCTGGCACATTAACGAGCCACTGGGGTTTACATTGTGAAACGCTGCCAAACCAGATGTAACTTTGAGACTAAATGCCACATAAATTATAAACTATTACTGTGTAACTTAGAGAAACCACTTAGTGCCTATCCCGACCACAGAGAAGGGTTTTAACGGGAGAGGAATGATTAACGAATGCTGCATTACGCCTCCAAGCTTTTAGCGACCGATCTGTGTGGTCTTGCCTAACATCAATACCCCAACGGACATAACCAACGGTGAGGCCTTGATTTAGAGCGATGTGGCCTAAACACTTCTTCTGATAACAGTGACATCGACGAATAAACAAACGAGGGAATGGCACATACATTGGTTTTTGTAAAAAGTCTCTGGTGCACAGTCACCAAACGTTAGGCGACTCAAGGGCTTTGTAAAAGAAAACGGCAAGATTTCAGCTTGCCGATTATTATAGCACAAATTAAATGTTAAACTTATCTCCAGAATTAATTTAACCACACTATCAGACAGGCATTTGACGGGCAGCTGAACGGATCTCAGAAATGATTGTTACTGAAGCTCTTGCTCCCCTTTGTGGTCAAAAAAGGAAGCACGGCAGTACAGTTATGCCTTCTGTTAATAAAATTGAGGTTTTACCACCTAGTTCTAAACCAGTTACAAAAGATTAGACTGTCGGGGTTCCAGTGGTCAAAAGAGCCCACTTTTATATATTGGTGGTAGTGGTGTTTTTGCAATTGTTAACATTTACGTTCAGATCCCACATTAGTTCAGAGGTTAGGTGTCATTTTAAAGGATCGTTTAGTTTTGAGAATGTACCAATTCATTACATCTGTCCTTTATTTGTATGATTTTTGGTTCTGTTTTTGTGACGGTTTTCTTTCATTTACCTTGGACACGTCCACTTGGGTCAAACATCCAAAAGAAAGTGAGTGTAGCTGACATCCAGAGACTACGCATTGATTGGCTCCATCTTGGTGTTGACCCAGCACTTGGGTTAAACGTGTAGCCCAACCTTCTGAAAAGTAACCGATTTGCTGGGTTTGTCCATATTTAACCCAGTAAGTGTATGCATCTATGTATATGAGCGATAGTTATCACACCCGTAAATGCAAGATATGGCTGTTATCAGCACGGCAGTGATTCGGCCAGGGGCAGTGTCCTAAGTAACCACAGTGTGCCAATACACAGCCATCTTTCTCATCTACGAGCATGATTTTTGGCTCAACCAATTCATTTAAATATCACACCGGAGGTGTTTAGCTAGCATTAGGCCTTCGCTTTCTGTAGACCAGTCCAATGCTTTCACACCAACTGAATCAATCACGTATTTTTGAACCTTGCCTTGTCCAAACCGTTGCTATAAAATCAGAAGCACACAATTCCCTAAGATTTCTTTAGATGCATAAACATGCCTCTCGTGATTGAGGGCTACCAAGTTGTTGTAGGGTACTCAATGACACTTCTGCTTATTGATCTTTAGTGGCAAATTTGAAACTAGAGGCATTAGGCATGCGTGTCCAGGACAATATTATAGACAAGAATCTCAAAATGCACTTTTTACTGCATAACTTACACTGCAGCCAGCAAGCTCATCTCTATTCAAATCTCTTAAAAATGTTGGTATACTTATTTATCCAGCGCAGTCGGCAGAGAGCTCAAATAATACACAAGTGGCATCGACTGACAATATCGATGACAGCAGCTCAACATGACCAACGGAAGAAAAAGACTCCAGACATGAGTTAACATGAGAATTAAAACTTTTTATTAGTGTATTTATGAAGTCTGCATATGCAACACGCCTGAAAAGCTTATCGCCTGAAGTTCACGTCCTACCAATACATCTCTCTAATGGTAAAACAAGCTCACCAACTGTTAAATGCTTTGCAAAACAGGAGAAAAAAATTACAGGAGAAAAAAATAAAATAAAAAGGTAAAATAAAATTATATATACACATTTATATGCATATATGTCTGGTCCACTTTCAGTTCTATTTGGTTTTCTTTCCACACCCAGTCAAAAATGGCAAACAGAATGTTCCCAGTGTCTCAACGGCCGCGTCATCGGCTTTAAAAACGGGCCACAACATCTTCGTCAGCTTTTTACTAGATGCACTTAAAGTACAATCGCAAGAGTAGTTAAGTTCAATGAAGGAAAATATGGAGACAGAGGTGGGAAAGAGGGGAATGGATATTTGTAACGCCTGGTCACTGCCACAACAAGTAAAGAATAACAGACAGCTATATCACAGTCATTAGTAAAAGTTGTACAACGAGCACGCACACTAAAGTTGCACAGTTCTCCTGTAAAAGCAACCGGTTTCTTTTTTATTCTTTTAATTTTTTTAATTCCCCAATTGCAAACAAATAGAACACCGCCATGATTTGGGTAGCCGACTTGGAGGCGGCGGCGGGTTATACAGCATCGTGTGATGAACATGGGAGGAAAGCAACTGAAAAGAAAATTCGAGTCGGATGTACTTCAGGGGTTCAGATCAGGCGAAACGTTAACCGGGACAACACCTTGAATTAGAAAGCGGAGAAAGAGGAGAAAAGATATTTGCGCTTATAAAAGTTCATGCTAAATAACGTTTTTTGTATGATAGGACATTTCGTTATGAAGCCATGTTCTTTAAAAAGAGGGCATGATCTAAAAAATATTCAATTCTAATAAAAAGGAAGAGAGCTTTTAAAGATCTTAAATATATTTATATATAAAAATACATGAAAATACAAAAAGTAGCTAAAAGAAAGATAAAGGGAAAAAAAATCTTGTAATTGTGAAGGATAACCTAGTTTATTAACACTTAAAGCTTAAATACTTGGATTTGTTTTTTATTCTTTTGTCATTTTATTTTAAAGATCTGGACTGCACAAGGAGACGCTTTAATAACCTTCGAAAGTCCCTAAAAAGAAGCCACTTTCTGAAGAAACCAGACTCCAAAACCACTCCACAGCTAACTAGTGAATATTTCACCCAGTGAATAAAAAGTTAATTCTGAGGGGCAGCGAAGTTTCCAATTGAACGTGGGGTCTTTTTGTTGTTTTTTTATGCGTTAAACATTCTATAAGTTTAAAGAAAAGAAGCATGACTTACAGCAGCATACCTCAAATCAAAGGCAACATTCTTATATAGTGGTTTGGGGGAAGAAATGGTAAAAAAATAATAATAATATAATAATAATAATAATAAAAACAAAATAAAAGTCTTTTGGCATTACTGAAGAAAATCAAACACAATGATTAAGTCTTACCGTGTCAATCTACACAATAATAACGTGTATATAAAAACAAAGAATGTGACTTTTTGCCAGAAAAGTAACCTCCTTGAACAACCGGATTGGGATCGCATCCAGGAAAATTAATCGCTAAAAGAGTATCAGAGTATTTACTTCATCAGGGGGGAAAAGCCTTGCTGCTACAAGTGTGTGAAGTTATTTACTGCCTTCTTGAACTTCCACACAACATACGCACCTTCCCTCCTTCTCGAAAACCATAAAAATAAAATAAAAACCCAATATACATTTCAAATTCTACTACTAATACATTTAATATTGAGGGTTTTATGAAAGAAAACAAGAGAGAATTAAAGGTGCATGAAGCTGATGAGACAGCAAGTGCTGCGTTCAGGTCCGAACGGAGAGAACATCAGTGTCGGGAGGAGAGAAGAAGATAGAGAAAGGCTCACGATTACTATGAAAGAGAAAGAGGGGCGGGGGTTCGAGTAAGTCTGTTGTTCTTCGAGTTGTCGCTTGATGTGATTGTAGAATCAGTCGTTTGGGGGAGGGGGACAGAGAGCTTGGTCGGCGATTAGGACATACTGGAACAGCGACGGAGGGCGAGCCCATCTGGGTCAGGACCTTGTCCAGCCACTGCAGGGGGCCGTTCAGGTGAAGCTCGATCCAGCAGGGGGTGCTCGTCACCGTCTGCCGTCTACACAACAAATCAACGGATTTCAATACAACCGATTTCGACGGCAACAACACAGTCATGTTCAAGTTACTGCGCGACGGCTTGAATACTGCTTTTGGAACGTGAGAAACAGCGCGCGTGATTTAATTCGCAGACCACGGCGAAGGTTTGACTCATGAATATTAATCAGCCTCCAAAGTTGCATAGCAACAACTTCATTGGTGTTCATGAGCTATGTCTTTGCCTGACAGGACCAGTAGTATTTTGTACTATCAATACTGTATATATAAATAAAAAAAGCTGCTGCTACTACTACATAATTAGCACATGCCAAGTGGAGTAAGTATCTAGTTTTAGATTTTTGACTAGCTCTGTCACAGCATGAAAATTTATGACGGAGTTAATTAAAAGTGGATATCAATAGCAGAACAAAAAAAAATATATAAATCTCATTTCTGCAATAAAAAAATAAATTAAAAAAAACTCAAAAGGGATACAAGAGACGCTTAATTTGTGGCAAAACGGTCACAGCAAAGAAAATGGTAAATAAAGTGAAGTAAAGTGTCTACACTTATACTACAAATATATATTTGGAATATTTGAGTAACGACATTGTTCGGATTCTTGCACGCATTAAATAATTGAGAAATAATGAATCATATATTACACTTTCAGTGACATAAGTGTGTAAAGGTTTACACAGTTTCACTGAAACTTTACCATAAACTTTAAAGGAACTGAAGGTTTATTAAAAATAAATAAAAATAATTATATTTATATATATATATATATATATATATATATATATATATATATATATATATATATATATATATATATATATATATATATATATATATATATATATATATAAAACATCTGAATAATTAAAACTCTTTGGGAGCCAACCACAAGGTCTTAATTTTAGTAAATCAGAAGGTGTATCTACTTTTTTTTTTATAGTTGTAAAGACAACTCAAATACTTATTTACTTCAATAAATTTAATTTTAAATATGTTTTTCTTGGACCCAATCTTTGGTTTAAAAAAAAAAAAAAAAAAAAAAAAGATTAAAAATAAAGAAAGAAAAATAACAAAAAAGTTTTACAAAATGTACTTTACAACCTCCTGTAGTTTACAGATGCACATTTTAAGACTGTGCTATTGGCATAATTGTCAGTGTGGTGGTTTGATTGTCCATACCTGTACTCGGCTCCCCAGCCTTTGACAAAACTCATACGAATGGTGCACATCCTGGTCAACTGATATACAGCCTCAAAGCCCTGGTTCACCGACTGAGCCAGCAGTGCCGCAAACTCCTGGTTATTGAAAATCTTCAGGTTACAGCCTAAGGAAGAGAGTATCGTTACATCATAATGGTTGAGAGATTTCTGGACAGTGCAGAAGACAATAAAAAAAAGTGAGTGATTCTCTTACCTGGAGGGATTTTACAGACTGTTGCAGGGTGCCAGCCATACCTCTGATTACAGTTAGGGCTTTGAACAAAGATGGCGCTATCGCTAAGACATTCGGCAAACACTTCCCCACCAATATAATACAGCCTGACCCCTCGTCCTAATCAAAAAACACAAAAATGTCGTTTTGGAACACATTGATTTTCACTGTACAAAGACATTCTGCAAAAATACTTTCTGTAGAGGAAAGCAAGTCATACAGGTTTAGAAATGCCAGTTGTAATTGGTGAACCATTTCGTGAAGATGAACTAAAACATTCGACAGTAGCACATCTGAAGATGTCCCGATACCTATGTGTCTTCGGTCATCTCCACGGTGGCGCTGCGGTTGACGTTGGACAGCAGGCCCAGGCAGAAGCGCCTGAGTTGGAGGGGTCTGTAAAGCCGCCCACGGTGAGGGAAGGCTGAGAGGCGTGGAATGTTTCTCCGACCCGCTGGTTTAGTTCATAGTACGCTATGGAGCACCAAAACGCTGGCTCTGGAGTAAGTCACTGGCTGAAGGTCTGAAAGAAAGATGAGAACCACCAAAAGTAAGAACAACTTGACAAGCTCAAATGTACTGTGGGTATGACTATCATTTTTAAGATCGTAAGGAGCTAAAAAGGATTTAGATATTCAGAATGAGTATAAGCAGTTAGCAAGGTCTTACCCATGCCATGATTGACAGGCGAGAGTGTGCTTGGGGACAGTTCTGCAGGAGAACCTGGGGAGAGAGGAACAACACACACAAAAACAATTCTTTAATTCTAAGTATAAATGACAGAAAAAGTAGTACAATGGAAATTTTTGATAGAAACAATTGTTTCTCAAATTATTTATATATTAAGCAAATTTAGTAAATTTCGCCAGTTATTACAAAGTCTACATTTAAAGTGTAATAAAAAGGTTCAGGTTGTACGACTATCATAACGTAGCCTCACAATCACAGCCTGAAGCATAAATTAAATATAAAGAATGGTAATAATAAAACAGTTTCTAAAAGCTTATCACATTTTCACAAGTTCTTTCCAGAGAGATTGAGAAGTTCATTATCTTTTCACTCTAAAATGAAAATCCTAGCATTAATTACTGTCTATGTCATTCCAAACCTGTAAGACCACCATTCATCCTTGGACCACGACTTTTTTTTTAAATCCTCAGACAGCGACACGACAGACAATTACAGTAAGTACATCGTTAAAATAGTCTGTGTGGCATCAGTGGTTCAACGGTAATGTTATGAAGCAACAAACAGAAACAAAGACTTTAACGGTTCTTCGATGAGCGTTCACATGAATACCACGATGCACGCGTGTGTTGCTGCTGATGTAGGAGCCGGCGTTGAATGATGGCGTTACAGGTTTGTAACAACAAAAGGGCGAAAAAAAAAAAAAATAAAAAAATCAAATTTTTGGGTGAACTAACCCTTTAAAGTATTTAAATCACAGAAGACAGTTTAGGGCAGTGGTTCCCAACCACGTTCCTGAGGTTCCCCAACACTACACATTTTCATCTCTCTTTGTCTAACACACCCATTTCAGGTCTTAACTGATTATCTGAACCAGGTGTGTTTAAATACGGAGACACAGAAAACATGCAGTGTTGGGAACGCGGCTGGGAACCACTGGTTTAGGGAAAGCCTGAAAACAAACTACTGCAGTAAAAGCAGGGGCCAGTTGCATAAACTTAATAGAAATGGGTCTTAACAATTAATTAGGCCAACTAGCAGTAGCAAAGGAGTAAACAGTCATACTTTTTTTAAAATACACAAGACAAGTTTGAACTTAAACTGTGACCAGCCTTGAATATATATATAACTTTAAGACAAAACTGTTTATGCAACCGTCCCCAGATCATGCTTTACTGTCTAGGGTGCAAACACACGTGGCCATCATTCCCATGTTGTGTTGTCACTGTGGGAATGTACCTGTGTCCATACTTTGATTCATCTGCTGGTCGCTGGCCTCCCCATCCTCACTAATGTATCCCGGCGGAGGAGTTTCTGAACACACAGAAATCAAACAGCTTGTTATAACTCATGAACTACACAATAATCAGTGTTGCCAACTTATCTAGTCTCAAAAGGGGTGGGGAAAATATAGCGGACAAACCTTATCCGAGTCATCTTACCCACTGATCTAGATTAATCTTCATATAAATCAGTGAATATGATGTCAACTAGTGACATTTAAGCTCCCAATTTTTAATTTGAAAGCATTGGCAACGCTGACAATAACTAATACTTACATTTCTAGACAAATGTGTGGTTCTACCTGGTATATAATTGTTAGGAGGTTCGATCCCTGTTGGGAAGTTGGTGTTTTCAGGTATAGAGTTGGTGTAGTCGTCCAGAGGAGGCAGCTCAGTCAGGATCTCTGTGTGTCTTGGCACGAGGACAGGAGGAAGAACTACAGAAGCGAATGTTTAGACGATTGAATGAACACTCAATAGGAAGAGCAAAGCTGCGTTCATTCCACATGACATGCTGCAGAAACTTTTTTTTTTTGGCAATTCGGTTTGCTTACCTGGCGTCTCCACCCGCTGGTAGTGGTAGGGGTTGACGAGACTTCATCCTTCTTGAGGTTGAAGGCGACTCGCAGGTCTCGATGGCGCCGCAGCTCGTGATGGCTGTGCAGGTCGGGCCACGCCACAGGCGGCAGTAGATGACATGAGGCAGACCTTGCGGTGAGACACTTGCAGACGCCCGTCCAGAGATCTGGCCCGAGCGTCCACAGAGAGAGGGCAAGAGAAATGGAAGAGAGGGAGCGTGCCAAATGACCAGAGAAAGACATGCATGGATGGAGGGAAGAGGGAAGATGGTGAGATTAGACGGCAAGTCATCACCAACAACAGAGATGCAAAATTCATCTATTACGATTAAAACGTCTGAAAGGTATGATAACAGAATACTGATATAATTTAAAATCACTGGTTCTCAACTAATAGTTGGTGACCCAAAAAAATGGAAAATAATCAATCATTCTAAATGCAACTGAACACTTAATGATAAGCTCTAAAATGTGGAAAATGTGTCATGTTTATTTTAATATGCATACAAACCAAAAGCTTTAACTATATAAAAGATGTCAGCCAAACGTTTTGAGTAATTTTTTTTAAATTAAAGTTTATGCTTACCAATTCTGCATTTATTTTATCAAAATATGCTAAATTAAATTATTAAATTTTTATAAATTATACTTTTAGTTGATTCTCCTTTCTTATTTATTTTTTAGACTTTTAACACTTGCATATACTAGCTTTCTTGTTTGCTTCCATTGTCCTTATTTGTAAGCATCTTTAGATAAAAGAGTCCACTAAATGACTAAAATGTAAAAATTATTTGTGCTAGGCAACGATTAATTGCACTTTAAATCACATCCCAAAATAAGTTTGTCTATATAATGTGTGTACAGTGCATATTTATTATGTATACACAAACATGCATGTAAATATTTAAGAAAAATGTTTATACTAACATATAAAATGAATATACACATGCATGTAAATTAATAAAATCTAAATATATACTGTATGTCTCTATTGTGTTTGCACGTGTGTGTGTTTTTGTTGGATACAATAAGTTAATCGTTGCTCTACACTACTTTTAATAATATACATATTAATTTTAAAAACAATTAAGAATTAATTCAAAAGAACAGCATTTATCAGAAACAGGCATCCTTTTTTAGCACTTAAATGTCTTTACTATAACTTACGATCAATTTTTGCTAAACATTAAATAGCTCACAAAATTTGGCTCAGCACACACACACTAATATACATATACATACACACACACAAAGTGCAAATCGTCATAAATTGGGTCACCAAATATAAAATAAATTCAATAAAACCAGTTGAGAACCACCGCTTTAAACGCCTCGCTTTAGTGAAGTGAATGTATGGAATTATGAAAACGTGTCCATCTGCTTTAAATCTATTGTAACATTTAGAATTAAAACTCTACAACAAAACAAGTGCTTCCATCTTCAAGATGTTAATTCTACATCAACTATAATGAAAGGGCGTTTATGAAGTGTTTATTCACGGCCCTGGAGCCCCTGTGCTCGCTCAGCCCCACCTGTGTCTCGTGGGGTGAGTGTGGCACAATGTCAGGAGAGGATATTCACCTGGTTTGGTCAGGGTAGCTGTAAAGGCCTGAGGTATCCCACTGTTCTATCGTATTTGGTGTACTCAGTCCCCAAATTTCAGAGCAATTGCTGTGCACAGAAAGTAAAAAAAAAAAACAAAAAAAAACAAAACAAAAAGAAAACAAAAACACAAAGAAACAAAAATGATAAACATGGGGCATGATTCATTCAAAATACCAAGATGAAGTACCATGGCGGGATAATCAAGGGCATCGCTTTCTTTTATTTGAGATGTTTTATGGAGGTCGCCTGAAGCTGCCGAACAACGCAGCCACCTCGAATAAAAGAAGCCACTCTAATGGAAAATTCACATATAACAGTGAGATGAGAAAACCGAAGAGGAACTGACAAATGTATTTAAAGTTACAATAGGGCTGGGCGATATATTGAACATTCACAATATATTCGCAATGGAAAATGTCAGTTTGATTCGCTTCCATGAATCGCTCAGATCATGCGTGTAAATAAACTGATTCCAAACACAAATAGCTAGTCAAACATTTGCATAATTTACTGAAACGCTGTACTAAAATTAAGAAATTGTCTTTTTTGTTTTGTTTTTGCAACTATACACAATTTTTTCTTGCTCATTTAGTAAAAAAAGCATGCCTTGTTTAACTAATATTAAAGTCGCCACACTAAAAGTTAAATTTCTTATCATTTGTACTCGTTTACGCTAAAAAGAAAAAACGCGACCGCGGTATCTAATTTTTCTGCTACATCGCCCAGCTCTAGTTAACAGTGCATAATCTCTTCCCCGGTCATCATGCGGTGTGTTATGAGACGAACAGGGCAATTAACGTTATAAGAGACGTTTCATTCACGGGTTGGATTTCACATCAGATATCAACATTTAAACATGCAGCACAGGACAGGAGCCTATGACCTACTGTCGTTTGACTACATCACACTCAAGATAAAGAACGCTATCAGTCAATCAGACAAGCACACAGACCTTCGGTAGTTCTGAAAAAGAAACACGGGATGAGAAACAGACAAGGTGACGTGACAGGAACAGGACTCGCACAGACTTGATATGTGATGAATGAAGTTTTGGCCCCCTGTGGTTTAACCGTCTCTGAAAAGGGACTCACGAACACGTGCCAGACTGCTGTTCTCATCACAAGTGCACTTGAAATGGATGATTTGGCTTGTTAAATTGTTCATTTACTTTTTTCCTGCAGCGGCGGAACCAGGGCTACAGGTATTTTTCCTGTATACTCAGGCAGTTACTAAATTAATGAGCTCGGCGTTGCTGTACAGTAGCATTGGAGGAAGTCAGCCAGCCTCAGGAATCCGAGGCAAGTCTAAGGGTATTGCCTCAAAAAAAATAATGCATTCATATAAAACTTACTACAACACCAACAAAAAATCAAATCCTATAACAATCGAAATTAGGCCCCAAATAATTTAATTTTATTCTTTTAAACACGTTTCAATCATATTGTTGTGTCCATCTCATCTGTTTTAGGTGTAATCACTAATATAATCCATCTTGTAGATGTCCTGGTTCAATAAAAGTGGGGACTGAACTGAGAATTACACAGTAGCGTAATATCAGTATTTCGATAAATATTGATACTGAAATATCTGAATGGTACCAATGCTAATTTCCCAAAGTATTGATATACCGATACTTCGAGCGGTCACTTTCACTTCTCTCCAAAGGCACGTTGACAAACACCACACGCGTGACCGCAGTGCCCGCCTCATTTGCTCTGGATAAATGGCATAATTAAGGGCTGTTCACAAGCGGCGTGTTTTATGCGCTCAGGTTCGATATTTCAAATGTGAACACAATGCACACTAGTCACAATATAAACCTAATTTTGTATTAACTCTCATAATGGAAACGGTGCGATGCGCACGGAAATCCACTGATCCTTTTTCGAAATTTCTGGGCGTTTCATTAACGGAAACCGCAGACCGTGGTTGCTTGGCGACGGCAGAATGCTTTGGAAAAGGAGGGAAAAAGCGTTTCATGTGACCAAGTCATGTGACATCAACCAATCAGCTTCGCCCTCTCTCTCAGATCAACTTTAAAAAGCTAAGCCAAAATTCAGCAATAACTGGTCAAAGCTGTATGATTTTAATCCATGTGGCTGAAGATCATGGTTTCTTAGCGTGGATTGGTGATATATAATTAATCCAAATAAAGTTAATGTATTAACTCGACATTTATATTATGTTATATTAAAAGTAAAATTAAAAAAAGACCGCCTTAACGGCAGCAGTTTTCTCAGTGGTATTGAATACCGATACCTTTCAAAAGTATCATAATCGACTTAGAAACGCTTGTAATCTAAGCCAATGTCATGGACCATAATGTCACCATCAACTGTCAACTAAGTGTAGTTTGGGTTCCTCAATGTATCCATAAATGTTATGTGTCTTTTACACAACCAGTCTGTTTTTCTTTAGAAACATGCCATTATATAGGTGGTGTTGAATTTTATTTTTAGAGCCTTGCGTTTCTCTTATAAAGCGGACGACAGATGAAGTAAAAACATGAACGCTACAAAATTAGCAAAAACTCCCTTTATAGCTTACGGAGACAGGATCGTTATTTTGACAATTGTATTCGCTTACAAGCTTTACACGTATTCTGCAGTCTGAAACATTGAGTGAATGATTATTACATAAGATGTTTGTTTCAGTAAGCTGTGCTGTAGCCTCTCCGAAATACCTTTTGATGTTCAATCATGTTTTACACTATAGTAGTAAAGAGAAACAAGTTCACATGCCACTTAAAGGCACTAAAGAGACGTTGATCGTGCTTTATAAAAGGAGCACTAAAACCATATTGTTGTTTGAATTTAGCAATGAATTTTAGTAATCGTTTTTTTTTTTATTAAAGGGTTAGTTGAACCAAAATTGTGTTGTGTGTGTGTGTGCGTCTTGAAACTTAAAGCAGCAATCCCAACGCTGAGAACAAGCATTTATACAACAAACTAACCAACATTAAAACACTTAAGGAGACAAAAGGAGTAAGAAAGACAACCCTTGAAGATCACATTAACTTTGGAGCAGGTTATGTGAGCGTTGTGTATCGCTAACCTCGACCTGTACACACTCGCTGCTACCTGATGTCAAAAGTTAATGAGACCGACCCTGATGTAACGGTCACCCGAGATATTTTGCGATGCTTGCTCAGAGTATAACGTGTCCTTTAAGATTTCATGATGCCCAGAGAACTTGATCAATAGACATTTTAGTCAGCTTGACAAAGGCAAGGAGTTGAATTTGTAGAGCACTTAAAGCAAATTCAAGAAAAAGGAATTTCTTATGAAATGCCACATGTGGACATTAAATCTGAATAGAAAAGTAAACTCATAATAATTTATAGAATGAGTTTTCATTTATTACGGCTTTATTAAATGCAGTGCTTTAAAGATACTTCAAGTAGTACGAACAAATTAAATCTACAATATCAAAAGAAAAAGCCACTAATGGATATATTTTCTTTTAAGTCTCAGTTTGAGCTTTACTAAAAAGGAAAATGTCAGGCGCTGTTAAGAGGAAATAAAGAAAAAAAGTGAACGTATATGAGAAACCATTAAAAGAAGTGAAACCACAGTGAGTTTACATAAACTCACATGACCCATTTTAGGGGGATGGGAACTTCAGTTTCAACACTAGTAGATGAACAGTTGCCCAATACTCTTAAAACACACACACACACACACACACACACACACACACACACGAAACCCAATTCAGTATTAACCCTCAAATTAACAATAGAGCAGATGGCAGATCACTGTGTGATATTAACAGACATGCAATCAAGCATGATAACGATAATTCAAAAACCAATTATGAACCATAAGCAGGAATCCAATCAATGCAAGACAGCTTTAGTCAAAACATGCATTTTTGGTGCAAATGTTGTATTTTGTTATATTATTCGATTAATTTATTGATGGTGGCATTACAACTACTTCCATCGGTTTATCATATGCACCAGACGGAGGCTCATATCAGCAATTTAAGATACCCAAAGACCTGGATCTCACAACAGCATGACTGGGCACCTACATCCCAGACAGATGATACACATTTGGAGGGTATTAACCCTTGTATCCTGGTGTGCGAAGACCCCATCCCCACTAAACCACAGAGTCCATCTGCTGGCCACCGTCCTCCTCACTACGGCTTATACTACACCGGCTGGAGATGAAAGCAAAAAAGCAGCGCCGTCTTTGTGCACCAGGTGACTAGCTAATGAAGACAATGATTTGGCCTTAAAATAAAATGAAAAGGTTTAGCAGCCGTGCACGGTTCTAAGTTTCCAAAACTGACCAGAGGCCAGATTTAAAGAAGAAGAAGAAAAACAAAAGGCTCTCACAAAGGAAACCATATGTCTCTGAAGCAAATCTCAGGATGATTCCTGCAAACGAACAGTCAATGAGTGTCCCCTTTCAGACTGCCATTTGAACACGAGCCAAATGACCAACATCTTAATTCAATCAAAGATGTCTGAACAAGCAATTTAAGAGGATCTTTTAAAGATGCTTCATAAATTCACGTTTCTAAAATGATTCGCCTACTCATAACACTGGTATGTTTTTTATTTAAATGGCTAACCTGATGAAGTCTTCCTCTTAATTTCAGTAGTATTGATTTGCAGTTTTGTTATTTCCCATAATACGTGACTAATGCGTAGCACTTTACGGGAAAAAAGCATTTCCAAATAAACTCTGGTCTGAGCGCTTTAATCAAGAAAACACCCGTAGGAGGACATTTTTACCTCGACTTAACATTTATGAACCCAAAATGAAAGCTGGGTCTTAATTATAGTATGAAAAGCCAGACAGACAATAGAGTCCTCGGGTTACAATCAATAGACCTGAAAACCCACAGCGCCGGTCGACTCTGTCCTCACGAGAAACCCTCTTCACATTCTTGCACTCACTAAAGGCATCTTGCAGATACACTATCAGCACTTCTACACAAAAAGACCCGGGAGTTGATAATACGGCCTGCTGAGATCTTCAACAGGAAGTCAGGTCGAGACAGATACGGGTTTGTTTTCCTTTAAACAAGACAAATGTAACAAGTAATGAAAAAGGTCTAGACATCAGCTAAAATTTAATGCTTGCTCGTGTTGTTTGGTTCTGACGCGCATGTATGCGGGAATCTTCTGCTCGTTTTGAGCAAATGAGACGCACGGCATACAGATGGATAGGTTTGGGAGACCGATTTCAAACCCAGTGAAACAATGCACCTCCTGATTTTCATTCAAGATTATACACAACTGATTGAGCTGGCAATGTACTATTACTGGATAAATATCCTCAGGGAGGGCAACGGGCGGTTTAATCATGACTCTGGCATAAAACTGGCCTAAAAGTCTGGCATTGCAAAAGGACATGATGAATTGTTCAATTCTGTTTGCGCAATTGTCAAAACTCTAGTCGCTAGTTATACAGAGACATGCTGCTTATCGTAAAAAAAAATTAATTTTAGTTGAGGTTCTGGGCAAGTTCATATTTATTTCTGATTCACTTCCTGACAGGAATCCATTTATCTCTAGTACAACAAATGAAAAATTGCTAGCTAAGTAATTGCAGCAAGCTTTGGGCAAACAGACTAAACTGCAGGGATGTACAAAACAATTCAGAATGCACTTGACCAAAAACCTACATTGAAGCTGCTTTAATAATAATAATAAACAACAACAACAACATTGTGAATAAATATAAATGTAACTGATTATAAATTGAGGTAAATTAAATCATTATATTAATTAAAATAACATTAGCATGTAATTTTTGCCAATTTCTTTCGGACAAAAACAAAGACGCCATTTTTGGCCAATCATTTCTGGTGGCTAAGATATTAATGCTTACCAACGAAATGTATAAAAAAAAAAAAAAAGTGTCAATGTTAAAAGATTCTATGCCCAAATACTTAACATTTATATTACATAGGTTTTGACAAATATTGGTAACCAAGTAATACCGGAGCCCATCCTTCTACTGTATGTAAAAAAATGAAATATATATATATATATAAAAAAATATATATATATATATATATATATATATATATATATATATAAAACGTTAATTAATTTGATTAATTTACAAGACTTCCATGGTGCTCAATGCACTCAAGACTGAGAAGAAAAAAAAAAAGCTGTACAAACATGATTTACAGCTGTGATGTTTTTAAAAACATCTGAAATCATTCTAAGTTATTATGCCCTTTCATAAACAACTACCAGTCGAACTGAAAAAACGCCCAAGTCTAGCTGGAGCTGTTTAGTTCACAGGTATTTGAGGGAGGCTGGAGAGGACAGTCAGGAGGCTTTTGACGTTGTCATGACCAAACATGACAAGCGATTTAACACAATGAAGGATCCAGCCGTTCCTACAAGCCTCCAAGGTTAAAGAATAGATTAGCAGCAGAAAACACATGGTGGAAGCAAAGTTTCCCACCCTTTGAATCCACTCAAGGGAAGACAAAGCACTCTGGATGACTTGGAAACATTTCTGGGAAGGTCTGACCGGAGCTCTGCATCTAAGTCTGTAGTTGGCAGAGTAAAGTCATCATTTTAATGTTCGCTTGTACACGTTTCAACTGGAGGGAGGAATTTTAACCTGTATTTATTGTAGGCTTTACAGTCTAAGAAGTTTTGTAAGTGAACCTGATCGAGCATTAAGGCACGGTGCCAAGTCGCACTGCATTTTCTACAATAACGATTGCTCAATTTTTTTAAATAGCGGAGAGAGATGCAGATTCAGACAGAGGTTTGTTAAATTACATGCTTATAATGATTCAGAAGATCCGAGATGTTAAAACCAATTCAAAAAATAACTCAATAGGAGGAAAAAATTGTCTAGGACAAAGTATAACGGCCGCTTTGCCAATACAACAAGCTTGCATTATGCATTTAAACAAATACATTTTAAATGAATTATCCCAAAAAAGGCGCTTTCTACAAATCACACCCCTTTTAAAATTTGATTAGAAACTCACATCAAAATAAAGCTGCATTTTAGATGGCAAATAATAACCTGCTTGACTTCTATGTTACTGCTAGATGATTATCTATAATAGGAAAAAATAATTTACAAGGAACCAAAATGCTCAAATGAGAGTTACATATTTATATATACACTTTGCTTATTTTTAATGGATTTTTTCATTGTCATTTAAAAATTGTATGTGCATTTAATGTCTATTCGCCAAACTTAAAAAAAAAAAAAAAAAAAAACAATATAAAAATTCATGTTTGATCAAAAAAAAAAAAAAAAAAATACATATATATATATATATATATATATATATATATATATATATATATATATATATATATATATATATATATATATATATATATATATATATATATATATATAAAAAAAAAAAAATATATATATATATATATATATATATATATATATAATTTTTTTTTTTTTTTTTTTTTTTAAATATATCGTTTCTTTAAAAGTACTTTAAAAGCCATTTCTGCCAGCAAATGAATATATTTCTCTCAAGTATCATCAAACGGCCAAAACAGATTGAACGTATTAGACATATCACCCAACCCTTGTGTATCTGTACCCTATTGGTTTCAAACTATTGATATGTTGTGGCTCGGGCACGACCCCTTCCTCCATCATCCTCTCCTCTTAGCATTTCCAAAATAGCAGCACTGATATTCCACCATTTGTCATGAGGAATGGAATAAAAGCAGCCTGATGGTTGATATCGCAGACATTCATACAGCATGAGAAGCCTACGTGAGCTCAGAATGGAGGTGATGTGGAGCTGTACAGAATGACCTTAACTCAAGTCGAGACAGATGAAGCAGAAATCACTTAAAGAAACAAAGGGAGTAATGCTGATATTTCGCACCGTTAGACGCAACTTAGGCGCCATGCCTTTACCTTCACTCACGCAATGATACGGCTAAGGTCACTACCAAAATTAAATAAAAGCTTTTCTGATTCATTAGAGAACTTGCTTCATAATCAGATGAAGATTTCAATTGACAAAAGTCCATTGGATTGCATTTTCGCTCTCTTAACGGGAGTCGATACTTACTCATCCTCATGTGGTTCCAAAAGTAAAAACCAAGTAATAAACAAAAATAGTACGATTCTTGTGGAAATTTAATTTACTTACGTTACATACCACTTACCGTGTTGAAGGTAACGCCAATGCAAGTAATGCAAATTACATAATTAGATTACATTTTTCAAGTAACTAGTAAGGTAACAGTACTTTATATTTCCAAGTTACTTTTTTTAAATAAGTTACTTTGTTTTGTCAATTTATTCACCAGTGCAAAAGGCACTTCCTTTGGCCTAAAGCTTATTCATTTCTCTAAAAATTGCCAAAAATATCACTTTTTTTTTTTTTTTACGTCCAGCCCACTTGATTAAAAAGTAAAAGGTAACAATGCATTACTTATGATATTGCATTAAAAAAAGTAACTAGATGTTACTTTACGTAATGCATTACTTTTAAGAGTAACTTTCGCCAATAATGTTACTAATTGTATAAAGTAAAAATGAAAATATTGGCCTATGCCGCTTTTTTTTTAAATAAATTGGTTAATCACTAAATCTTATGCAAACTAACTATTTATTTCTTTGCTCATTTCTTGAACAACGAGAGGATGAGTAAACAGCGATTTTCATTCTTTCCCTTAAGTTTCCCAGTCGATGTGTTAGAGTGACAAGCTGAAGACAACACGGATCTAAAAGCAGGAAAGCGGTGAACTTTTTCGCGCCGCGACCTGGGGATGGTGACACACTTGGTGTTGCAGTTCTGTGTGGTGATGGCTTTCTCCAGCTCGCCCAGCTGGCCCGCCTTCTTCAACTTCTTCACCAGGCTCTTGACGGCCTTCTGCACCATTTCCTCCTCCTGGCCGTTCTGCTCTCCGCCCCCTCCCGCTCCGCTCGAACCGCTGGCCGACTTCTTCCAGCCCAGCAGACGCTTCACCACGGGCGGAGTGAAAGGCAAGATGGAGGACATGTTTTTGGGGTGTCCAATAAGCGGTCAGCCCCTACTGGGCAGGTGGAGTTAGAGAGACAGATGGAGGCTGGGAGAATGGGGAGGAACAGACCCAACGTTCCTAACTGGCCTTTAGGAAGAGGGTCTCTGGGCTGATTTTGAGGGGCAGGGGACAGAGAAGCTTAGGAAACAGAGAGGAAAGGGGAAGAGGAGTTACCTGAGTGAGAGAAGAGCCGACAAGAGACTAAGTACAATACAACCTTCAAACCTCCATCCTGTTGACTTGTTTTAATTCATCTTTGTATTATTTTTAATGAACTCTACAGCCAGGCTCGTAAGTTCTTTTCATTATTATTAGAAACAGTAATATCTTATTTGTTTTTGTATATTTGGATGCTTTATTAAATAATAATTGAGTGAACATTCTGAACAATTGTTTTATTTTTTTATTAAATTTTTTATTTGTTTTTTTTAATATACAGTTTGGGATTGGAATAAAATATATATATATATATATATATATATATATATATATATATATATATATATATATATATATATATATATATATATATATATAATATATATATATATTTAATTATTTTTTTTTTAGCTAATTATTTATTCCTGTGATAAAAGCTGATTATTTATTCCTGTGATAAAAGCAGCATCAGTACTCCAGTCTTCAGTGTCCCATGATCCTTCGAAAATAATTATCAAAAACTCCAGCATGAATTGCTTTTCTTATTTTACCAAGAACTGCTTTCTCTGGCGTCGCCTCAGTCGCTCAGCTTTTGAAAGTGACTCAAGCCCATTTACCAAACGAGGATTTCTTTGAAACTACAATTTGATACAGAATAATAAAAAAGGTAATTCCACAGAAGGCCACCTTTCATTTTAAAAGGATTTATTTTAATTTAGAAAGAGGTTCCACGTAACAACAAAATCTATGCAGAGAAACCAGGTAATACTGCCATGTTGTGAAACACAGAAAAGTGGAAGTAAAACATCGTGATCACTTTGGTTAGGCTTACAAACATACAGTGCCATTTCTTACAAATGAATCGATAGTCAACAAAATTTTTTTATTTTTTTAATTTAAATTTGTTTTAAAGGACTGTTGTAAAAAACCCTAGAAATATTACTAAGTAATCTACTAAAATTAGGATAAAATTAAGATGTCTGACGGCATGATCATGGCAATAACTTTATCTCAAAGCAGGCCAAAAGATGCTTTGCTGATGGATGACAAAAGGGGAAGAGTTATTAGTCTCAGTTTTCTGAAGCTTTAAGCTGTGAGAGTTTCTTGCAAGCCTAATAATGAAAAAAAAAAAAGTATTTTATATGCTGAACTTTCTGAAGTTGTTTTTTGTGTAGCTATGATTTAAAAAAATTGCAGATCTGCAAAAAACAAACAAAAAAAAAAAACTCAGTGAACTGTCAAACTTGACAGCAATTTGGACATCAAGCGCAAGTTTGAACCATTTTAACAACGTATGAATATTTATTTTTGCATATTAAAAATATTTCTGCTTTAATATTAGCAGATTTAAAGAGCATTGCACGCGCTTCAAAACTGCTTTTCAAAGCATTACAGCAAAAGGAACACCTGAATCGTTCAGGGCAAAAATATGCGTGCCCCGAGCGGTTTACTTCAAATCAATTTGGGTGGATGCACGGGGGGTGTATTGGAACGTTTAAAGTTTCGCGGCATCGTAAACCCTAATAAAACGTTCGAATCAAGACACGGGCGGATCCATTAAAGCGTTCGCGCAATTCGCGTGCGTTTTTGAAATGTTTAAAGTGAACCATAATTGCCGTGTTGGAATGTTCGATCGTGGAAGCGTTTATTAACGCGACTTTGATGTCCAAGAATGCTGTCTAGGTGGGCAGCCTGAAGTTTTACACACAGCCAAAGACCGAGATGAGAAATACACGGATGCCGATGAGGCAGGTGCCCAGTATTCCTCGTATTCGGTATTCTCTCACCAAAACAATTTGATATTTAGCAAAACAAACATCGCCATGTTTAACTGCTGGTATCCTTCTAATCGTGCGTATAAAATCAACCGTGCTTACCTCCTAGCCATCATTATCTCATCTGTAAGTTTTAAAGCGACTGGTAGATGATTAATAAACGCTTTTTTACCTTCTCCAGCGGTCTGATGGTGTATCACGGGCTCGTTATGGCTGCATGGGCCGCTAATCGACTCACCGTCCCTGGTCTGCCTACAATACAACAAACCCCAGGTTCAATATACACACTTAATCGCCGCGTTACAAACTATTTCATCTCTGCACGAGCGAAGTGCCGATATCCGGCCGCTTATGCTCGACGATGCGAGTTTGCGTGACCATTGATTTTGTGTAAACCGCTACGTTAGCAGCCTGCGCTACTTTCTTTGACAGAAAAATAAACAGCTTTCAAACGGGTTTGCGAGCCGTTATCTTTTCGTTCGCCCGTCAACTCACCCTTTCGGCGAGCCGCTTTCTGTAAGGAAGGAGCAGCGTAAAATCCGAGCGAAACGGATTATTCGCGAGTGGGTAAAAGTCGATTTTTAAACAATATTTTCCTTCCCACTGTAGCCGAATTACAGCAGCAGACGACGGCCTCCAGCGCGCGCAACCTAACCTTAATCGCAAGCAACGCGATACGCGCCCGGATAAGCTCCCGCCTTCTAGCGTTCTATTAGACGAACGAGAAGCTCGTCATGGATGCTCTTCGCGTCGATTGGCTTACATAACCGTCGATCTTGATCAAAATTGAATATGCATTCTATCGTCGATTTTATTGGCTAATCGTGACCGCGCGCTTTCTAATCAGTGATGTTTAGGTTCTGAAGGAGGCGGTGGTTTGTCAATGTTGCTGTCCATCTATTGACTTCATAATAGACTGGAACTGAACGGTGGAAGAAAGCGAGCGAGCACGCTCTAAAATAACATTACTATGAGATTGTGATGTTTAGTGTGTTCATCCGCCATTCAGCGAAAATAAGACTATTC
>NC_056708.1:71737-75658 GCF_018831695.1 Puntigrus tetrazona
TAGATATATAGATATATAGATATATATAGATGGATGGCTGGATGGATGCATGATTTTTGAAGACAATTTAATAGGTTGTGTTCAAATATTTGCACTGAATAACATCATGCAGATGCATAAAGCTTACTCTGTGACATAGGAGAACTATTCTCCTTGACAGATTCATCAAACAAGATTGGCAGAGCATCCTTCTAGAGTTCTGAAGACCATTGCTTCTGTTCACCAGCTCCCTGTCACAGTTTTACGTATCGAAACTGGCTGAATCTCTGAGGAGCTTTAATGAGCCAAAGTTCTCTACTCGTCGTGGTGGCAGCTTGTGTCAGAAATGAAGCTCATAATAGCATGCCAGTCCAAGCTCCACTGAACATTTCCTACTGTTATGGTAATGGGTTACCGCTACCTCATCAAAGAGTTGGGGCCATTTTGCACCGTTGTTATTTTTATCTCCCTTCCCCGTGCATGTTTGAAATTATCTCTGAATGACCGCAGCATTTAGCGGTTCAGTGTATCATTCCCTCCTTTCAGATGTAAATTCTGTTTTTGCTTCAGAAAACAAATGATGCAAGATTTTATTCCTTGACAGGCTTGAAGTGTTTTGTGCAGTTTTCTTTTTGTGCATTTTGAACTTTCCGTGGAGACTCTATTGAAACACAGAGATGTGGAAGCATCAAACACTCAAGTCAAGAAGTGAAGGCCTCTTGAGGTAAGAGGGAAGGTAAAGTGGCATCACTGGTCATTCCAATGATTCAAATTGGACTATGCTTTAAAGGGCATCCCGACATGAAAGCAGGTACACATCAGTGGACAGATGCCGCTCCTGGGCTCTGAAGTTGTCTCTTTTATGCGCTTTGCAGTTTGCAAAAGAAACTGTCCTCAGGTAAAAGGAATGTTTTTTAAATGGTAACCAATTCAGCTGCAAAGATAAAAATGCCTTCAGACTGGACTCTGGAGATCTATCGGGAGACCTGACCAAACCTTTCCTCTCCTTGGCTATTTTTCCTCCAGTTGAATTTGATTCAGGTGAACTTTTTTTTTGTTTTAACTGTCAGTCAGCATTTTCCTTTAAAATATGACACCAGTCTCGCTAGGTAGAAAAGTTTGGCTTGAAATCCGTTTCAATAACCACTCATCCGAAAATATAGACACGTCTTTTTAAAGCCACTACAACAATCAAATCACCGTCACTATTCATTCGGGGCAGCAGAATTGCTGTTGTTTTTGTTAGTAAGAATGAAGGACAGAGGGCAGCCATCATCATATTCTCTGTAATTGCTTTTTGACTGATGTGCAGCTGCCATTGAATTGAATCAGGCCAGATTACCAGCCGAGTTTCAGAGCCACTGTGGCTCTAAAGAAAGTGAATCAATTGTAGAAGACCCCAGCCCTCTAACAATTTGCTAGATCCATTCTTTCCCATAGAACTAATCTTCAGTCATGCTGGAGAGAAATGTAGCGGTGCCTCTTATTGTAAGATGTGCAATAACATTTTTGGATTTTCAAATTATGTAGGATGAACTTGTGGAATCAGTTGCTTTGTGCTGAATTCCCATGTTGCTGCATTTGAAGATGCATATCTGTGTATTTCTAACCACCAGTTAAGAAAACACCAGTTTAAAACCATACATGCCATGTTCAACAGTACAAGCTCTTTGGAGATCAAAATTGTATTTTATTTTCCCATGCTTTTTTTCAAACCTCTATGACTATTTCTTCTGTGGAATGCAAAGATATTTTGAAGAACGTTGGAATCCAAATAATTATGGACATATTTGAGTTTTATTGTATGGACATAAAACAATACTGCTTTATACAGGTTTGGAAGTAATTCTTTTCACTGTAAATTTATTTCATGCAATAATTTGTCAGCTTCCTTAAAAGAAAAGCATTGTGATATACATTATAGACTTAGAATAGAACCTCAACAAGGAAGTATTTTTTAGCATGTAGCAATGAGCTTTAGTTGTAGTATGTGACATTGGGAATTGTACAAGTTCCAAAATGGATCACTATCAAAGCATTAATCGTAGTGGTGAAGAAAGAAACGGTGTTCATATACAGTTTGTTGTGGCCTAATTTTAAGGCCTGTGGCTTGAAAGAGATAGAGAGATTGAGAAAGACAGAGAGGGAGAGACCGGGAGCAAGATGAAACCATTTGACATTTATAATTCTGTCCCTAGATAGTGAATTTGCTTGGCGGGGATNTGTGTGTGTGTGTGTGTAGTAATGTGGTGGTGGGGCATAGCAAGGACAGAGAGCAGTGGTGCATAGAATTATCACTTACATTCCTACCTCAACATTTTGGAATTGGAGCATTTTGGATCATAATCATTTTGATATGTTCATAAATCATGTAGCTTCAGGAATTTAGAAGGGAAATGTGTGGCCCAGTTCTGAGAATTACCTGAAGGATTTTCACAGCTGCTTGATATTCTGATAGTCTGAGTCTGAGTCTTGTAGTCGTGTTTTTCTTGTAAATATCATTGGACGTCACTGCAGGGCTGTTGTACTTACAAAAGATAATGGAAACGGGATTGTGTGATGTTTCTAAAACGAGAATTTGCCCTTTATACTGATTATTCCTGCCTGGCTGTTCAGTAAAATGAATTGTCATTACATTCATGTCACTGTAATGAATCATTGTGAGTTCACACATTTCACGTATACTTACTAATCATTATATTTATTAGACAATCATGTAATTTAGACATGTAATAACTGTACTGCACCTCATTCCATACTCCATCTCTGTCTCCACCCCCTCTCTCATTAGAGCCCATTTTGTGTGACGTTGGAGAGTTTCTGTGCGGTGACCAGCTGACCTGTGTGTCCGAGAGCTGGCTTTGCGATGGAGAACCAGACTGTCCAGATGGTTCTGATGAGGTTCTGGACAAATGTAAGTAACCATTACACCAACCCACAAAGCCACAAAACAGACCATTACGTCAACATTTCTGCATTGCCATGTCTCTATGCACCAAATAATCAGCATCAACCTGCATGATTGTTCCTCGCTTTATTTAATTCCAGGTTGCACTTCACATGCAAAGTGTGGGGAATGATAAGGAGATAAAAGTGTCCCGATTTTAATATTTAATTGTATTCACGAAAAGATTGATCAGTTTATGCTAAAACCTTGTGCCCATTTGCTTCATGTAGATGCAGGACATTTCTAGAAGGGCTTAATTTATTACGGATTCCAGGCACAGTGGGTCAACTATTCTCACCACTGGTATTCTATTATCATTTAGATTAATCATGTTCGCTCTGTTTTATTTATAATGCCTTAGAATGGATTCCAGGCGTATTTATCATGGGAATTTTGAGGAGCTCATTACCATAGATTATGTATCGATAGGAAATGCATTTCAATCAGTTTTTCACAACCAAATGTGCAGTGCAATTTAATGTGTTTGTAAGCCAACACAGACAGATATCACTTGAGTGTACTAACAGCACTCCACTGGCATGGGTAATTTTATTCATGTGCTTGTGCGTATTGGGCACCCTGAGGTTACTGTGTTGCTTACGATAGTGGAGTAAAGTCAGTGAATAAGATGTGCTGCCCCTTTAATCTAGGAAGCTGTTTACATTTTTTTTATCATGTAATGTATTTATCTTTTTTAAGTAGTTAGACAGTCCTCATCATATAGAGCTGCCAAGGACTGAAAGATTCACATTAGAAAAAAATGTCAATGTACATTTTGTACATGGCAAGAAAAATGCAAAATGATCGAGGAAATATATTTTTGATCATCTTAAACATGTAAATTGTCTGGCTAAATATTAGCTATTAAATTATTAAACAAGGCATTTTCTCAAAAGTGTAGCTGTGGGGTAAAGTGTGCCATCTGCTTCAGCGTAAGCAGTGCCAGTAACTCAACTGATGTTGATAATAAGCTTAGCATTTAAATGCAGGAAATA
>NC_056708.1:75758-79968 GCF_018831695.1 Puntigrus tetrazona
TGCTGGAGGGCCACAGCTCTGCACAGTTTTGATCCAACCCTTTTGGTCTTCAGGATTATTAGAGACTTCCATTCAGGTGATTTGGAGCAGGCTGGAAATAAGCTCTCCAGAGCTGTGGACCTCCAGGAATTGAGTTTGAGACCACTGGTCTAGATGTAGAGCAACATAGCCATCCTAATGCTCTCAATGCTATTTCATTAGTATTACAGATGGCTTTCCTCCGCCCTCTTGCGAAACCCAAATTTCTGAAGGCTTCGGCTAACAAATGAGCTGCAAATCCTCTGTCCCACTTCCACTAGGAGACTCTTAGTTCTCCATTCAGCCTGCTGACAATCGCTGTCCAGCCCTATGTGTTTGGAGAAGTTTCTCCAAACAATCTTCCCTCAGAACTGTCTTTAGCAACACAACCTGCTTGGTGGATTTAGACATGCATCAAAAAATGTGGCTTTACTAGTGAATCACTTGCTTGTTCCTTTCCAACATGAACCCAAATATTTAATTCTTCCACCAGACACTGTAAATAACCTGTTAAGATTCCATCTGCTCTGGGTTTTTTGACAGCTCTTTCCAAACCAGCTCAGACGAGCTGCAAGAGTCCCTCTGTACGGTGTCCGGGAACCTCAGTATGTGTGTCTCAGGCTCAGATGTGTGATGGCAGAAGAGACTGTCCAGATGGATCTGATGAAGCTTCTTGTATAGATGCATGTGCTGCACCAGGTAAAATAACTGAACGTCTCTCAGCTCTAACGCTCCTCCATCTCCTCTTTTTCTTCCTTGTTGTTTTTGTTGCTCCTTTTACCATTCTTTGTCCTTCTGCTTGTTCTCCTGTTCTTCCTTTACCTATTTCCCTTGTCTCCTCATGGTCCTTGTTGTTGTTGCTTTTGTTGTTTTAATGAACTGACGGAGAAGAACAAGAACTAAATGTCGTCATGACATATGGCCAATATGCCGTTTTGTTCATACAGGTGACTTTCTGTGTGAGGACAGGAGGAAGTGTATTGAGAAAGCTCTAGTCTGTGATGGGCGCTCCCACTGCCTTGATGGTTCTGATGAGGTGGGATGTTCAACCGTAGCAGCTAGAACCACAACCACTGCACCCTTCAAATGTCGTGTGGGCACTAAACCCTGTAAGGATGGACGTGAGTGTGTGCTGTACAGTCATATTTGTGATGGAGAGATGGACTGTAAGGACGGATCTGATGAAGAACAATGTGAACTTCAATGCAATCCAGGTAAGATGCTATCACAACTTCACAACACAAGCCCTGACCCATTTTGAAAAATAAGGTCAAGGCTGGAATACAGTAACTTAAAACCTTTGCCCAGATTTGTGTGTGTGTGTGTGTGTGTGTGTGTGTGTGTGTGTCAGTCACACACCAAAAATGAGGGGAGGAGCAGGAGCCGTTCCTGCCTAGAATATGTATATCAGACATTGAAAGACAAATAAAACTTGTCCCATCAACACGTACTGGTATTCTTTTAGTAATTTATAATGTTAGGGGTGAGATCACTCTCGGTGGCTCCATTGCATCATCAAACCACCCTTTTTACCCCCGTAATGAGCTTATAAACAATTCTATGAATTATTTTATTCAGACTTTAAACGTAAAAGATTTCATTCAGTTACAAAAAAATTTAGATCAGATTTCAGGATGCCCTTTAGAATGTCACAGCATTTCAGGAATATCGCTGTTAATATACATGTATAAAATGCACAGTATGATGTTTAAAGATTCATCTGTTCCCTGTATGTGGACTTGTTTATTTTTGTTACAGGGATGTTTCAGTGTATTCAGGGGAAGAAGTGTATTGACTTCCGGCAGGTGTGTGATGGGACTCCTCAGTGTCCAGATCACTCAGATGAAGCAGGCTGCTGGAAGCCCACCAAGAGCTGCAGCATCCGCTGCGACGGGAACAGCCGCTGTATCCCAGAGGTGTTCGTCTGTAATGGTATGAGGGACTGCTGGGATGGCTCGGATGAGGCAGACTGTGGTGAGTTTGCTGTGGAAACGATACGTTTGAGATTATACAATTGGGATCTAAAAAGTTTTGCACCACTTTTTACACAAAGATTTAAAAATGATTTTTTTTTTTTTGTGATGAGCACTCCAGATAATTATTTTAAATCCTTTTTTACTTGACTGCATAATAACTGAGTTTCTGAGTACGTGCAACTCATTAAGCACATCACAAATCACTTCAATAAATGATAGTGAATAGAATTTATCATTTAAAGTGATAATTATTATTTTTTTTTTTTTAAAGCTATGCCCACTCCACCATCTCCTTGTAAAAGCCCTTACGTGGCTTGTCAAGGGACGTCGCTGTGCATCCTGCAGCAATACCTCTGCGACGGGAGAAGAGACTGTCCTGATGGCTCTGATGAGAGACCGTGTCTTCGTAACTGCCCATATCGCAGTAATGAACATACTATTTGTTTTTGTTTTACTGGTGACATGCCTTGCCTTGCTTGGGATAAAGTTCCTTCTGTCTTACAGTTTCACAATTACCTTTTCTGCCAGGTGATTTCATGTGTAAAGACAGGACAAAGTGTATTAAGAGGGATCTGGTGTGTGATGGTCGTTCTCAATGTCTTGACCGCTCGGATGAGATGGGATGTCCCACTGCAGCACCCAAAACCTCAACCACACTGCTGCTAAAGTGCCGCGTGGGCTCTAAACCCTGCAAGGACGGCTTCGAGTGCGTGCTGTATAGTCATGTTTGTGACGGAGAGATGGACTGTAAAGATGGATCTGACGAAGCTGACTGCGCTTTTAACTGTAAAGCAGGTAGTTCAGCAAAAACAGATCACTATACAGACAAAACATAATCAAAAGTGTCATTTTTATAATAGCGATGTTTGTTTGTCTTTTTCTTTATTTACAATTGATTCTTATGAGTGGAACAGAATTTTTGGAACAAATAATTGACTTAATTTTTGTTCGTCAGGGGAATTTCAGTGTGCCCATGGGAGAAAATGCATAGACTTGAAACTAGTGTGCGATGGCAAACCACAATGTCAGGATTTTTCTGATGAGCGAGACTGCTTCGTTCGCAGCAAGAGCTGCAGCCATCGCTGTGACAACAAAACCCGCTGCATACCTGAGAACTTCCTGTGCGATGGAGAGAAAGACTGCGTGGACGGCACCGATGAGTCTGACTGCGGTGGGAAGACTTCCTTCTGGGCTATGTATGATTTTTGACTTAATGAAAATTATCTTCTTGTTAAATTTTTAGTTTTTGCCTTCAGGTTACCCCACAAAGGTGGTGAAGTGCGAGAGCCCTGCTGTGTTGTGTCGTGACGGCTCTCTGTGCATCCCTCACACCAAGCTCTGTGATGGCAAGAGAGACTGTCCTGATGGATATGATGAAACGTTTTGCTTTGACAGATGTCCAAATATAGGTACATACTAAAAAAAAATAAATGTAGTAGGATTTACTACAAAAAAGCAATTTCCAAGTAAAAGCCTATCCATAAGTAAAGTTTACTTGGGAATTCAAAATTTTGACTCTTTGTGAATTTTATTTAATTTTGGTGAATCGGTTTTAATTTTCATGGTAAGCATGAAGTATACTTAAGTACCTTTTACTCAGTTTCTAAATGTAGCACTGGAGAAAAGCATGCTATTAAAGCTTTGTTCTTAAGATAACATGTCTATGCAATGTAATTTATTATCCGGTTGAACACAGAAACCTCAATACTTTTGTACATCATACACAGACTTTAGGAATCAGTGGATAGTGTTTGAGTATTATGGGTCATTTTGAGTAATGTCACTAAATCTAACAAAAGTAACCATAAAACAATGTAAATACAACTCAAAAACGGTGTCAAATTAGACCTTTTTAATTATCCATGCTACAGTGCATGATGGGGAAATATGGTATTATAACTTTGATATTTACGTAATTTCAAGTAAATTATACTTCTGTTCAAACTTTAGTTTATACAAGCTTAAATTGAGTGCTACTATAGTTTAATTCTTGCCTGAACTAAACCATTTAATGTAGAACTTGCGCTATGTAGTATTTACCTCACCATAAAATCACGTTGTACAGTGCCATTTGCTACTTTTTGTACAAAATATTGCTATAAAGCATGTGCAATTTATTTATTTTTTTCTCTTCTTATAGGTGACTTCCTGTGTAAGGACAGGAGGAAGTGTGTGGAGAGGGATCTGGTGTGTGACGGCCGCTCTCACTGCATTGA
>NC_056708.1:80068-86721 GCF_018831695.1 Puntigrus tetrazona
TATATATATAGTAAATATTGCATCCAAAAACTGCATACTTTTCTATGAGAAGGCTGTCCTTCCTTACTCTTTGTTTAACGGTGCAGCATAAGATGTACAGATGTAATCCTCCAGAAGAGAATTTGATCTAGAAGGGGCGGGCTGGTTCAGTCCTGTGGTCTCCCCACTGGATGTGCCATGCATTGCTGTTGGGCGGTGTGCCAGATGCTGTCCAGCTTAACCCAAAAACAACAACTGTACCACAACCCACCGACACTCCCCTGCTCCCAGTCTCCCAATTCTCTCTGAGACGCACCATTACAGTCTTTTTTTTTTTTTAGACTATACACACTGCTGTTCACTTTTTCCAGGACGACCACTCTGCTTCAGTGCACTAGGCTGCTGCTAAGTGGTTTGTGCGCGCTAAGACATTTAATATATGAATTAACAAGAAAATAAATTAGTCTTTTTAGAATATATAGCTACCATGAAGTAAATATACAGAGAAACCAAGCAGGTCAGCAGCAGACTAATGCACTGTGGAGTTTAACTATTTTTAGCATGTACACAGGGCACAAAATAATTACTGTCATGAATTTGAAACTATGCAAATAGTAAAAGATGTTGAATAAATGTTGCCTGATTTACTATGTCATAATGAAGACTAGCACTAATATTTAAAGCTTCTGGCGTGGACATTTTCCACTTTTCACATGACTCTTACAGTGGATTAGGACATAGCTGGGAATTTGACAATATGACGTAAAAATAGGAATCAATATGGATTTTTGGGGATTTTTAATCGTCTGGATCAGCTTACTTCTTGTTTCTCACCTTTACATCTGACTTTAACGTACACAATAACAAACAAGGTCGTTGTGTACATTAGATCACTGGAAGTTTTTGCTTTTCCCAGAGGTATAGGAACAATGGCACAATGGTAATGTGAGGTCTAAACGCTGACTGCCATGACTGAAAACAGTGTAATTCTCCCACCTCAGCAGAAATAGACACTAACAAAGGGAGGAGACTTAGACAAGTGAACGCTTCAAACGAAGCACATAACTGTCAGCCAAACAGTAGCCTAATGCACATAAGGTTGTATAGAGATGCATTAAAACACAAGTAATGCACACTCAAAGTTCAGGTGAAAGGATGAGAACTGTGTGTTCACAGCACAGACAGCTACATCACTGTCTGTATGTTGCCGCCAAAACTGTGCAATAATTTATTTAATTTTTTCCNACGAAGCACATAACTGTCAGCCAAACAGTAGCCTAATGCACATAAGGTTGTATAGAGATGCATCAAACCACAAGTAATGCACACTCAAAGTTCAGGTGAAAGGATGAGAACTGTGTGTTCACAGCACAGACAGCTACATCACTGTCTGTATGTTGCCGCCAAAACTGTGCAATAATTTATTTATTTTTCATATTTTTCTAATCACTATTTGAACCTAAAATGTGCAAAGGCTGCAGGTTTTGGAATTGAGGACAATAAGACTAATCTCTTCAATGGCACCTTTCTATATGCTTTACTGTTAAATAAAATGTATTATTATTATTACTAGTACTAGTAATATCAGTCAGTTGCATGATATGACTAGTCATGTGATGTCAACAAGGCGGCACCCATAGGGTTGATCCACTCCATGCAGAAAAAGTTTTTTTTTCCTAATAATATAAATATTACAGGAGTGGTATAATGTAAATTGACACATTTTTTACCATATTTAATGTTACGTTTTATTTTTTAATACATGAATAAATCAATACATAATTAAATACTGATTGCACAAATGAGCTAAAACACCAAGTGCACAAATGATGAAAACTAAGACTCTTTTTAAAAGTTAAGTTAGGCAGTTTCACAAATGTAAGGTAAATTATTTAATACAGCAAAAATAGTTATTTCTCCTCCTTATAATAATAGATATATAGAGTAACGCTTTCGTTTAGTAGTAATAATAACCCATTATGTATAGATCAGCACACTGTAGATGTCCGTTAGACAACATTTGTCCATGAATGTCTTGGCACAGCCGGTCACAGGCAAAAAACGCGATAGGAATTTAGTCAAGGGAGATTCAGTTAAGCTATAAACCATATAAACTAAAACTCACCGTCCGTACAACTGCATTAAACCGTGTCAGCGGACCGCGTTTCCAACACCGGGAGAAAATTTAATCCAAATCAGTGAAGTCCTTCAGAAGCGCGTGTAGTGATCTGGGAGAGACCCCGAACAGCTGAACTTTTTTCGTCAGAGTGTTATTGTGAAAAATCGCCTCCCTTTTGGTCAACTTTGACAACTCTTTCACAAAGGATGCAGCAGCAACAGTAAAGCTCAGTTTTAACACATGCACGCGATTCGCCGCGAGGAATGACGCAGTTAATGGGCGGAGCAACACCACACCAGCGCTGCTGCTGCTGCTGCTGCTGTTTAATTAGCTGCTGCTGGATCTGTCTATAAACACAGAGCACTTGTTAAATGCCTCCTGGTAAATTGATCCTTCGGAGCCATATTTGGCAGTATTAAGCTTTAAAACGATTTAGAATGGAAGTATATTTTTATATTTAAACCGAGAGCACATTGTTTAATACTTTTGGTAATGACTTTTGAACAGTTTTGAAATAGGCCTGTATTTTACTGTATTCTGTTGTGATGTCAAGCTGTTATATTTTGATTTTATCTTAACAGCGGTTATTTGCCACAGAGAGTTTTACAATCAATCATTTGATTCTAGAACTTATATAAACTTATATATAAGTCATAAATTTGAATGTAAGTACATTTCTGTCACTATATTCTACAATTACTAAAAGTATGAATCACAACACCTGGGAATCCCCATCTGAGTTTTGTCTGGGCATGGCAAATCAGATCATAAAAATCGAGATTTAAGACTCTCAACTGCTTTTCGGACCAGACTTGCCCTGCCTTTAGTCTCTTTCAGTATCCTAACAAACAGACTCACATGCCTTGAAGCTTAAATCAACAAAATACCTTGTTAAAAGCAGCAGCTCTTTTGTGAGGAACTGTATGCTCCTCACAGAAAATGCATGAAGTGAATTCTTTTTCAGGGCTGGCAGGAAATTTCATGACTGTTTGTATCAAACAGGAACATGAAAAATGTCTCAGAACAAAAACTGCTGTGATATTTTCGTTTGCCCTCAAACACAATTGTATGCGAACATCTCTGTTTATGATTTAAATGCTGATTAGAAATGTTATGATTGCATTTCACTTGATTACAGTTATGTCTTATATCAGCATATAATACTTTTATTCACATTTAGTCACTATTATTCGCCCTCATTGAACAACCGAGATGGAGATTTCTAAAATCAGTGTTTTGCAAACCATGGATTTTTTTTATGTAATATTCAGAAGGCTGTTCTGCAGATGAGGTATTGTACTCTTCAACTGCAGGAATCCATAGAAACAATGAGGTACACAGGCATTCTTGGGCCCAGGTGGTTTTGATTTGGGAGGCGCTTATGTGCCTTTAGGTCATTTATTATTTCAAGAGAAGTGAAATTAAGTATGAAGACAACGTTGCACTTTCAGACTGCTGGACACCCACAGATTGACCACTGGTCATGCCAGGTCAACCAGAGACATTTTAGTATTTTTGGAAGAAGCAGTAATCAGAAAGGAAAATTATAGAAATGGACATTAATACAAAAGAAAACTGACATCGCCTGCAGCGCCTTAAAAAGAGTATCCACCCCTCTCCTCCCGATTTTGTTTCTGCATTATGTTTTACTTTCGGATTGGTTATGTCTGCATGAACTTTCCACATTTCAATTCTTAAAAAAAAAAAAAAAAAAATTCACTCCATCTTTGCCAAATTAAAAAAGTGTTGGCGTGCAGCAGTGTTCAGGTCATGCCAAAAATATTCAATTGGATTAATGTATCAGCACAGACTGAACCATTCCAGAATTATAAGCTTATTAAACTATTCCATCATACTTTTGTGTGTGTGTGTGTGTGTGTGTGTGTGTGTGCGCCCACATTTTTGTGACAAATGAGGACATAAATTTGCACAAGGACACGAGAATGACGTAGGTATTACAAGGAGAGGGTGACTTTTCATGACGTTTTCAAAACACTTAAAAACACACAGAATGGAGTGTACTGAAAATTTGAAATAGCAGCAAGTTTCTTGTAAGGGGTAGGTTTAAATGTAGGGTTGGTGTAGGGCAAAAGCACATACAGTTTGTACAGTATAAAAACCATTACACCTGTGGAATGTCCCTACTTTTCACAAAGACAAACACGTGTGTGCGCGTGTGCTTTTTATCATCATGGTGGAACATGAATAATTAGTCTGTCAATCTGATTATAAGTGCATGGTTTGGTTTTCAGTCTCCTAAACTTTTTCTTTTGTCACGGCAAACTGCACACAAGGTTTCCCATTCTACTTGACCGATTGATTGCATGAATGATTGTAAATATTTATGTTCAGTGCTTTTTAATTAATGTTTTTTGAGATCAAATTTCTATAAAGGGGACTACAAAAGTATATTCTGATCTGTTGGTAGTTATGAAAGTAGCATTGATATTTATTTTGAAATCGAGGAGCTGAACCCAAAACTGTAAGGTCTCCATATGAGCTTTGCCAAAACAGATAAACAAATTATAAATATTTCCAGTGTTGGTAGGCTGCAGCAAATAAGATTACCGTTTATCGAATCCTCACAGCGCATATTTCACAACATTGCCTAGATTCCTATCTGTGATGCAAACAGGAGCCAGTCTCGCATTTGCGGCTTGCTCGATTATAAGCAGTTCTTGCTAATCTATAAATCATATCGACGACGCTTTCGCGAAGTTAAGAGTTAATATTCTGAGAAAGTCACCACGTACAACAGTATCCTCTCAACTAACAGGGTGGACTGTGTTTTAAATCAGCAAAGACGCTGGATAAGTCAACATGATCACAAGCTTCCAAGCCTCAACATTTCCCGGCGGGAACATGCACGTCAAACACTTTCCCTTTAAGGAAAAGACATAATTTTACATAACTATGAGTCATCACCGGCAATGCCAGAGCAACATGTTTCAACCATATTGAAGGATGAAGGTGCTATGCTCGCTTCTGACCTTTTGGCTGAGCATTTTCTTTCAGTGTTAAGAGATGAGCTAAGCTGAAATATTAATGCAGTGAGGCTATTGCGCAGGCAGACATAATACAACCTTCCACCACAGCTGGCCAGATGGCCAAACGTCTGCAGAAACCAGACAGCACACCAGGCCAGGCACAAGAATAGACCGGAGACTCAACACTATATATTGTTTGTAAACAAGCATTCTCTGCTATGGGACAAGACTGAATGAAAAATGACTAAAAGGGAAGAGCGTGTAAATACAAGAACCCTGACATAAGAGAAACTCTGTTCACTAATGTGGAATAAAACTGTGTTTACTCTCACAGGGTAAACACAAACTTATTCTCAATGAGCGTTTCGGCTCTGGGGTTTTTCATCTAGAATTATAGCAATGATTTATACATACAAATGGATAGTCAGCAATCTAGAAGCCAACGTACATTCATTTACATAGCTGAAATGCTCATTAGTGGTTGTATAAGTTTGCTAGTCTGGGATTTTAGAATGACTCGGTGGTATGAACGACAAACTCCAAATGCGTAACTTTAGTAAGTAAATTTAGGAGTAAATTATGTCGGTGCTTTGGGAAATGCACAATACGGTCAGGCCAAGTCCAACATTCGAAATGAAGATGAGCTGCAATCACTTTGTCTGTTAGTTTATTTTTATTAAAAAAAAAAAATAATTATACTTTTTAGCCAGCAAGGTATTAAGAGTGATTTCTTAAGGGTCGTGTGACTCTGTGTTAAATATGGGAAAGTATTGCAAATTTTACTGTCACTTTGTCACCATGCTACTGTTTTTACTGTATTTTTCAACAGATAATGCAGCCTTGTTGAGAATATGAGATTCTTTCAAAAATAAATTCACTAATTGCAAAAGTTAAGGTCCTTGCACACAGTCACAAATTTTCACGTTTGTCTCGGTTTTTACATTTTTTTCCGATTTGCCATCCTTTCCCATCAAAATGCTTGCTACTTTAAAACACAGACAATCAAATCCGATCCAATTTTTTTAATGACAGATGAAAGTTTTGGAGGCTGTGTATAAATTTGATTGAAGCAATGCGTGGTTGTATTTATTTTTTCACATGCAAAAGATTCAGACTTAGTGTGCAATTAAACAAATTTAAATTTACATTACATTCTAAAACGACCAATTATCGTTTTAGTACAAAAACATAACTTACAGTATTTACGGATGTGTTCATTTATGGCATTTGTCTGAATTTGTTATATTAACAGTATTAAAAGTGATTTAACAAACCTGATGCATCAAAAGCAGCACTTGCTTCTTCACAAAATAAATAACAGCTGATGTTTGAGGCACTTTCAAGACCATAGTTTATTTCATGGTAATAAGAAAGTATATACATTGGGGTCCCTTTATAGTGAGTTCTAAAGCTACACACGATTTTAATTTTCTTTCACTCTGAGACACTTTCAGACGCTTCAAAAATCCCCCATGTCTCAAGTCGACTCTTCCAAACAATTGGTGGATTTCCCAGACCATCGCTACATACAATTAACTATTGTGAGGCAAGCATTTTACCATCATTTT
>NC_056708.1:86772-88811 GCF_018831695.1 Puntigrus tetrazona
AAAAAAAAAACAATTAAGACATGCTCGAGCTAGCTTTTACATGCCAGGCAAAATGAAGATTGATACAGAGTTTGCTCATATGGTATGCAGTATGAATACATAAACTATACAGATTAAACTAGATTGTGACAGAATGCCAATCCATCCTACCATACTAGGTCCAATCAGCTAATTATAATAACATACTATCAAAAATATACTGACTTGAGAAAATGGAGGAATCTGTTCTTACATATAAAAGTCAAATTTTGAAAGGTTATGATGTTTTTTGATGAGTACATGAAGTGAAAAGTGTATGACATTCAAAACTCCGCCATAAAACTTCCCTTTTGACCGTGAGTACTTTTATATATCAGCGGAAAAATATCTAAAGAAAGTGAAGCTGTACGCCATACGTATCTTTATTTTCAGGGAGCAGACTTCTTAGAATGAAACTCTCGTGGTCCTCCAATTTAGTGTTTGGTAGCATATACAAAGGTTATGAGGCCTCTGAGGAAATGAGTTACAACCAATTTCGGAATCTAGCTCCATTAATGCCACGTCACGAAGAGCTACTGCACCTTGAGAGCTACACGTCCTGTAACCAATCTCAGGCACATTAAAGTACATTTAAATAAATCAGAACTCTCATGAGAAATCGCCACAATAAATGTGTGAAGAGGTAGAAATTGAAGTTGTGGGGTGTTATGGACAGAACGGAAAGAATCGAGGGAATCGGAGGGAATGATAATAAAAAATAAAAAAAAACGTATAATAGATCCAGCAAATACTGGACAGGTCCTCTAACAGCCTGAACTCATCCCTAAATTTAGCATTTAGTTGTGTTTTAATAATGTTTGAATGTGACGCACTGTTAGCACTACCTTTTGCCATAAACTACTAATCTGTTATCATACCAGGATATTATCCTTTTTGGTTTCTTTTCAGGCTTCATTATTAGCATGAAGACAAAAAAATAATAATAATAATGATGATGCACTGCAGTGTACTTTATTTCTTTAGCATCTGTTGAGTCGTACCACACGCAGATTGATCAGTTTTAATTAAACGCACAAAACGGATAACAAGGGGCTTGCTTAGTTCTCCAATTGCAAAAAATCTATTAGGCACCCGACGCAGCTGTCTAGACGAGAAAAGAATTTTAAAAAAGCCATTTCGCGTGGCGATGCAAATGGTAAACGTTCCAACGCTCCACGGTGGGAAGGTACCCAGTTGCATTCGACGAGGACAAAATAAAGCGGTCCCCTTATCAAAAAAAAAAAACAAAAACGAGAAACCCAATCATAGATCTTGCAGAGAGATTAGCGAGGAAGGAATATCTACAAGGAAAGAAAACTTGAGACTCCCGTTTTGACACACCTGGTCAACCAATTCTCAAAAGCGGATTTTGCCAGTCCGACCGTTTTACATTTCATCGCACAGAAGCCGCTTCATTTGGTGAAGGCGGCCACCACAGCCCACAGCAGCTCATTGGTGTTGTTCTTCATGCTCTCGCCCTCGGGCTCCAGGTCCAGCAGCTGTCGTACTCTCTTCATGGCCAGATCGTACTGGTCATCCAGCAGCGGGGCGAACGCGTTCTCTAGTACGTCAGAGGAATGGGCGAGGAATATAAGGGCCAGAAGACGCTTGTCCATTCGGTGGGGGTCGTTCACCCACTTGTCCAGTACGGCCTCCTGCACCTTCTTAATAAGGCGCTGCTTAATATTATTATTGGTGAGGGGGTGTGTAGTCATGTCGAACAGAAGAAAGTTTTGTTTCTCGGTGGTGAGGACGCCCTTCTCTACGAGGTTCTTAGCCAGGCGCTCTCGGACGTTACGCAGCTGATAGTGAAGCTTCAACGGGTTCCATGTCTCACCTGCAAAAGAAGAGCACTTTTAACACAAAAGCTTACTTAACATTCACTTTATTTGATTAAACTAATCCGTCATAGACAAAATGACCACTAAAACAGTCAATTTGTGCATAATAGAGGACTTCTTTCCTAGAGATGATAAATTTCCTGATAAATTGCTATGGCTATAACTTAAGATTCTGTGTGT
>NC_056708.1:88911-94252 GCF_018831695.1 Puntigrus tetrazona
AGACTCGAACGACCGGACGGATAGCTGAACCCTTCCCCACAAAAAGCTGGTTTGTTAGGATAGGACAGTGTACAATTATTCAATTTTTCATGCATGCTTTGATACATCTATGGTAGGAAATATCTTCACGGAACACGATCTTCGCTTAATATACTAATGATTTAGGCATAAAAGAAAAATGTGTACGGTGTATTGTCGTCTACTAGCTCTCACAGGGTCACATATATCAGATGTCCCGTATAAGTCAATACTCCCTTATTTGCTTTAAAAAGCTGAGAGTCTACATTAGTCAATCTTTCATTGTGGGCGGCTCCACAAGTTCCTTCTATTTTTCCACCGTCTGAATCAATAGACTGCACACGCAATAAAAACCCCATTCATTTTCTCCACAGGGACATTGACTTTTAACAATAACTTATAAAACATTTACCCCGGCCCTATTTTGAGCTCTAAGGTTGTGCGTTCGTTGCCCAGCTAAAAAACAAGTACACTTCCACAACGCTCACTTGAAACCATCTTTCACACAAGTGGCAACTGAAAAGGTAGTGCGTTTTAGTTCATATTCACGGTGTCTCAAAACAGCACAGTTGAGAAAACAGATTATCTTAAATGCAAAACAATCGTTTTTAGTATCTCAAGTACAAAAATAAAGCGCTTTAAGTAGATTACGGAAGTGTACTTGTTTTTTTACCCAAGTGAAGCCATCGGCCCACATGATTTCCACTTACGTTTAAAATAAATCACGTTTAACAGCAGGATTAAAACCCAACCAATCAGAGTAGGATCGAACAACTTGCTCCGAAAGAGCTATTCTTATTAATAGATGCTTTATAGATGCAGTTAACTCTAAAGGGGAGGTCATGTCATGCATTTAAACTGAATTTTTATGCTAAACATCACAGCAAATTAGTTCTGCAAGTGTATGTTTGCTCTCTGCATTTCTGTCGATACGGTTTTTGCCCCCATTTTATTTTCACCGTTGCCTCTCTTTAGTGACTTTATGTTGGCTGAAACTATTTGTATTTGAAATTAAGAGCTTTACATTACCATTTAAATAGTTTTGAATTGTATGTCCGTCGCAGTGCTCCGTGGGGTTGACAGTTAAGCTTTACAACGTCCTGTACGACGCAAGCGGGTACCGTCAAAGTGTTTTGGTCAAACAAAGAAAGTCAGCAGGATGTGAACGAAACTGGACACTAATGATTTTCAGAGCACAACTTCTGTGCGTTTCAGAGAAGAACGTCACTCAAACGCGTTTGAAACTACGAACGTTTCCTAAATAAATAACCTAAATGCCTACGTTCACAACTTACCACTTAACAACTCGATCCAGCTCTGGACCGTCTCCGGAGGCTGGGTCTCTTTGACGTGTTTCAGAGCCTCGTCCAGCAGCATATCTCCGGTGGGGGCGTCCGATTTACAGATCACCTGAAGAACACGCAGGCTTAGAGAGTAAAACAAGTGTGTAGCGTTAAAAACGAGCCGCAAGAACCAGACGCGAACCCACCTTTCTGGTCAGCAGGCTTTTCCTCCTCATCCCGGACGCCTCCAGCTGCAAGCGTCCTCTTATGGCCAGTTCAATCAGCATACAGCCCCTCAGTCCAGAAGATATGCAATCATTCCAGAACGACGTGTAACCCTGAGCAAGACATGGCAGCCAGTTATTACTCCAATAACACCAGCAGGCACGGGTAAATCAACTAATGTCTAAATCTTGAAGCACGCATGGCCCTGTTTTGTGTTCCAGTTCGAAACTGCTAAGTTGTTTGCAACTGGTAAGAAGGAAAGAGTTACACAATCTATGACAGAACAGCCTTTCGGCCATATTGTACTATAAACTCTCTCCTAGATGTCTACGTGGTGAAGGTCTCCAGGACCAGCTGCTCTTGAGACACTTAATCTCTCTCGTATTACAGGATTTATCTAGCCCTTCGGTTACTGGCCGCATCCCGGCGACCATTTGACTAACAAAGCCCCAGAAGTCCCGGCGAACCTCTCGATCCTTCAGGCCGAGCAGCAGCACCTCCTCCATCAGAGTCAGCCGCGTCTCCTTCGAGTCTCCCTTGTCTTCCTCGTCCTCTTCTCCGCGGCGGGACTCGTGCTCATCCTCGCCGGGGCTCTTCTCCTTCTCCGCGGCGGCGGCGCTACGCGAGGCCTCGGTCCGTCTCTGCACCAGGCCCGAGTTTCTCTGCGTGAGGGAAGTCATTGTTCGCGCAAACCTAAAAACACCACCGCGTTTAACGGTCTTTTAACTGTGCATCCGCCAGAGCCGATAATCCCTATATTTACGCTCTTCCGTGCCCCTATAACTGTTTCATTAATACGCTTTCTGTTGACGTGGATGTTTACATGCATCCGGGACGTTCCTCCTCTTCTTCCACTCTTATTTCCTTATTCAATATGGCGGACGTTGATGACGCAATGACGCATGTAATGTGACGTCAACGTGGTGTTCAAAAGCGAGAACGCTATTTCTGGGGGTGACAAACTTATATTAATAGACTGGACAGATTTGGTTTAAATCTAAAGTTTCTAGTTTTTACATCTAAATTTTATACCAGGGCTAAACAATGTGAAAAAAAACATTAAATATATTTTAATCTGTTCAGTTTTGAGAACTGAAGCCGAATACCATTGAAGTTGATACTACTGAAAATGAAAATGAGACGTTTTAAATAATAAAGTTTGAAAATATGCCATTTATAACAACTGTTTTACCTTTTAATCTATTTAATTTCAGGAAATTGAATGAAGTAATGCCCTTTGTGTATTTGATAATAATAATAAAAAATCCTGTTTCTTCTATTTGTTTACTTTTCCGGCTAATTATAAACGATTTTTTTATAATGTGTAAAAACTACAAGCAAGCAAACTGTTGGTTCCGTTCCTGGATTCTGATTGGTCAGCTGCCGTTTTACGGTTATGACGCTTCTGTGTGTCACTGAACAGCACCTTAGCAACCACCGTTAGCAACCAACAATCAATAATCAATAATGCAGCGTAAAAAAATTATGCATTTCGGCAAAATTAAAGGCTCTACTGGCCTTACGGTGCGTCAGTCATCTTTAAAAGAGATGAGACCACGCCCCTCTCCATCTAATAGAAGGTGGTGTATGACGTCAGAGGTCAGCTGATGGATCCGCTCGTTATAATAAGAATGATGTCATACACCGCAAATCAGTTTAAAACTAAAAGACTCGTTTTGTCACGCTGAGATATAAGAGATGTATGAAAATATCATATATAGCGGGTGATAAACTGTTCTGTGTTTTTATTTCAGCTCCATTAGATTCATGTTCAGATTCTTCTCTATTTACTCTTGCTGTCAAGAAAGACTGCATTCCCAGCAAACACATAACGTTCCCCTAACGTTAGCTTTTGGTTATTTAAAAAAAACAAGGGGAAGGATAGGGAAGTTCTTTTTTGTTTCGCTGCAACCATAAAACAACGTTCTCAGAACATTGCAGGGCGGTTATTTTTGAATAACCTAAAAATCCTCATGGTTATTTTTAGGTTATTTTTAAACATATGTTCTTTGTTTAATGACCTACGCAGAGCCCTGAAATGTGTTTAATGCAGCATTTATTAAATATAGATATTGCAACAATCAAAACACGTTTTAAATGATTATATGAAACAGAAATCATAACTTTGTGGCTTTGTTTCATCTTTATTTACTGCGCGCCTCTGATCGCGAGGGTTTTAAGATTAATTTTTATTATTTTAATATCTGTGAACAAATGTCATATTTTATAAAACACACATTGTGTTGTAATCGTTTTATTTGGTGCTGAAGGGATGTAAAATCTAGGTAAGTTACTCTGTAATGAACACGTTTAATCTTGGATATGACATTAGTTGATGTGCTCAGATTATTTTTATTCATTAAACAATAGATAAAAACAAGATATATTTTTTTATAATACCGATTAAGCTTCCATATGGATCATTTCTATGCCACTTACTCTATTCTGTGTCACGTGTTAGAGTGGAGGTTAGAGTAACGTTATCCTAACGTTAAGAGAACGTTCCCCGTTCTAATCTTCTACAAAACAGAAACAAACGTTCTACTGCAGTGAGACTTTCCTGGCTAACCAAAAACGTTCTGGGAACCAAATACTAACGTTCTCAGAACGTTCTGGGAACCAAGAGTAGTTAGTAGGGTTTAACGAAGTAGGATTTCAATACATATGTTTTTAGTTTGAATGTTTTGTCTTGTGTTGTAACTGTTTTTAGAAAAGCAGTGCGTTGTATTCACGAGACAGCTCGAACCTTACTGCTTGCAGTCTCCCCGCATCTTACCTGCGGTGGGCGTGTCGCCGCTCAGTGGGCGGGGCTTAGGGCTGTTCATCACCGAGCAGCTGATTGGCTCTCCCGCGCTACGCGTCACATCAAATAAATAAATAAGACAGACTCACACGAGCAGCTCAACAGTGTCTTTCTTTCTCTTTAGCGTTTAATACCCGAGGTAACATGGGAGAGCCCCAGAACAGTAAGTTATAGCAATAAAAGACGTGTAATTAGTATTTCGTGTGTGACGTAACGCGTGTTCCCGCAGGACGTCAGGCGGGCTCGCGCTGCGCGGGCTGCGGGCTTCTGATCCGGGACCGCTTCCTGCTGCGCGTGCACCCTGACCTGGAGTGGCACGCGCGCTGTCTCAGGTGCGCGCACTGCCGCCGGGCTCTGGACGGGTCCTGCTTCCTCCGAGACGGGAAGACCTTCTGCAAGGAGCACCACGGCGGGTGCGTCAAAGCCTTTAAAGAGCCTTTTAGAGCAGGCTTAGTTGTAAAAATTGACATATAGAAATGCAGTTCTACAGCTAAAGAAGTTAGACGAGGCTAAGAGACATGAAGTGCATGTGTGTGCGGGACGACAAGAAACAAACTCACACAAGTGATCTTTCGTCCATTAAATGGCTTTAAATGCGTTTTATTTGGAGAATAATATGTCAAAATGTGGTTGAAATAACGCTGAACCGTCATTCAGTGTGTATTTATGTAAATTTCAAACTTATTCTGACTGCACATATTTATAAAAGAAGCTTATTACATTTGATTGCGTTTTAAATGAGTAAAAAAATGGGCAAAACCTAGCATACTAGCAAAGTAAAAAAACAAAAACAAAAGCACAATTCGACTAATTAGTGTTTGGTGTGAAAGTCATTCATATTTGAATGTGTCATAATGTTTTTGGTTGTAAATATATGCCTGATAGGATTGTCACATTGAATGATATTTCAGTGGGGAAAAGAAGAAAATCAGGGAAAAAATTACCATTTAGTTTTGGCTCAGAAGAACAAAAACTAAATAGCAATTAATTTAAACAGAAAAAAAAAAATAAT
>NC_056708.1:94352-159352 GCF_018831695.1 Puntigrus tetrazona
GTTTTTGACTTTTTATGACCAGAAATGATGTTTAGTGCATCTGAGCAATGAACTCAAAACAAGCCTAGAAGTGCTTTAAAGGTTGTTTCTCAGCAGAGAGAAAGCTTTTCATGCAGTTTCAAAGCAGAATGAGCCTTTTCAGTGAGATTCTAGTTTTGGACACAAAATGTCATTTTAGAGCTCAAAAAGCACAATTTGCTTAGTTTTTGACTTTTATGACCAGAAATGATGTTTTAGTGATTCTGAGTAAATGAACTCAAAACAAGCCTAGAAGTGCTTTTTAAGGTTGTTTCTCAGCGAGAGAAAGCTTTTTCATGCAGTTTCAAAGCAGAATGAGCCTTTTCAGTGAGATTCTAGTTTTGGACACAAAATGTCATTTTAGAGCTCAAAAGCACAATTTGCTTAGTTTTTGACTTTTCCAGAAATGTTGTTTTAGTGATTCTGAGTAAATGAACTCAAAACAAGCCTAGAAGTGCTTTTAAAGGTTGTTTCTCAGCGAGAAAGCTTTTTCATGCAGTTTCAAAGCAGAATGAGCCTTTTCAGTGAGATTCTAGTTTTGGACACAAAATGTCATTTAGAGCTCAAAAAGCACAATTTGCTTAGTTTTGACTTTTTATGACCAGAAATGATGTTTTAGTGCCTCTGAGTAAATGAACTCAAAACAAGCCTAGAAGTGCTTTAAGGTTGTTTCTCAGCGAGAAAGCTTTTCATGCAGTTTCAAAGCAGAATGAGCCTTTTCAGTGAGATTCTAGTTTTGGACACAAAATGTCATTTTAGAGCTCAAAAAGCACAATTTGCTTAGTTTTTGACTTTTTATGACCAGAAATGCTGTTTTAGTGATTCTGAGTAAATGAACTCAAAACAAGCCTAGAAGTGCTTTAAAGGTTGTTTCTCAGCGAGAGAAGCTTTTTCATGCAGTTTCAAAGCAGAATGAGCCTTTTCAGTGAGATTCTAGTTTTGGACACAAAATGTCATTTTAGAGCTCAAAAGCACAATTTGCTTAGTTTTGACTTTTTATGACCAGAAATGCTGTTTTAGTGATTCTGAGTAAATGAACTCAAAACAAGCCTAGAAGTGCTTTAAAGGTTGTTTCTCAGCGAGAAAGCTTTTTCATGCAGTTTCAAAGCAGAATGAGCCTTTTCAGTGAGATTCTAGTTTTGGACACAAAATGTCATTTTAGAGCTCAAAAAGCACAATTTGCTTAGTTTTTGACTTTTTATGACCAGAAATGTTGTTTTAGTGATTCTGAGTAAATGAACTCAAAACAAGCCTAGAAGTGCTTTAAAGGTTGTTTCTCAGCGAGAGAAAGCTTTTTCATGCAGTTTCAAAGCAGAATGAGCCTTTTCAGTGAGATTCTAGTTTTGGACACAAAATGTCATTTTAGAGCTCAAAAAAGCACAATTTGCTTAGTTTTTGACTTTTTATGACCAGAAATGTTGTTTTAGTGATTCTGAGCAAATGAACTCAAAACAAGCCTAGAAGTGCTTTAAAGGTTGTTTCTCAGCGAGAAAGCTTTTTCATGCAGTTTCAAAGCAGAATGAGCCTTTTCAGTGAGATTCTAGTTTTGGACACAAAATGTCATTTTAGAGCTCAAAAGCACAATTTGCTTAGTTTTTGACTTTTTATGACCAGAAATGCTGTTTTAGTGATTCTGAGTAAATGAACTCAAAACAAGCCTAGAAGTGCTTTAAAGGTTGTTTCTCTCAGCGAGAGAAAGCTTTTTCATGCAGTTTCAAAGCAGAATGAGCCTTTTCAGTGAGATTCTAGTTTTGGACACAAAATGTCATTTTAGAGCTCAAAAAGCACAATTTGCTTAGTTTTTGACTTTTTTTATGACCAGAAATGATGTTTTAGTGCCTCTGAGCAAATGAACTCAAAACAAGCCTAGAAGTGTGCTTTTAAAGGTTGTTTCTCAGCGAGAGAAAGCTTTTTCATGCAGTTTCAAAGCAGAATGAGCCTTTTCAGTGAGATTCTAGTTTTGGACACAAAATGTCATTTTAGAGCTCTCAAAAGCACAATTTGCTTAGTTTTTGACTTTTTATGACCAGAAATGTTGTTTTAGTGATTCTGAGTAAATGAACTCAAAACAAGCCTAGAAGTGCTTTAAAGGTTGTTTCTCAGCGAGAGAAAGCTTTTTCATGTAGTTTCAAAGCAGAATGAACCTTTTCAGTGAGATTCTAGTTTTGGACACAAAATGTCATTTTAGAGCTCAAAAAGCACAATTTGCTTAGTTTTTGACTTTTTATGACCAGAAATGATGTTTTAGTGCCTCTGAGTAAATGAACTCAAAACAAGCCTAGAAGTGCTTTAAAGGTTGTTTCTCAGAGAGAAAGCTTTTTCATGCAGTTTCAAAGCAGATTGAACCTTTTCAGTGAGATTCTAGTTTTGGACACAAAATGTCATTTTAGAGCTCAAAAAGCACAATTTGCTTAGTTTTTGACTTTTTATGACCAGAAATGATGTTTTAGTGATTCTAAGTAAATGAACTCAAAACAAGCCTAGAAGTGCTTTAAAGGTTGTTTCTCAGAGAGAAAGCTTTTCATGCAGTTTCAAAGCAGAATGAGCCTTTTCAGTGAGATTCTAGTTTTGGACACAAAATGTCATTTTAGAGCTCAAAAAGCAAAATTTGCTTAGTTTTTGACTTTTTATGACCAGAAATGTTGTTTTAGTGATTCTGAGTAAATGAACTCAAAACAAGCCTAGAAGTGCTTTAAAGGTTGTTTCTCAGCGAGAGAAAGCTTTTTCATGCAGTTTCAAAGCAGAATGAGCCTTTTCAGTGAGATTCTAGTTTTGGACACAAAATGTCATTTTAGAGCTCAAAAAGCACAATTTGCTTAGTTTTTGACTTTTTATGACCAGAAATGATGTTTTAGTGATTCTGAGTAAATGAACTCAAAACAAGCCTAGAAGTGCTTTAAAGGTTGTTTCTCAGCGAGAAAGCTTTTTCATGCAGTTTCAAAGCAGAATGAGCCTTTTCAGTGAGATTCTAGTTTTGGACACAAAATGTCATTTTAGAGCTCAAAAAGCACAATTTGCTTAGTTTTTGACTTTTTATGACCAGAAATGATGTTTTAGTGATTCTGAGCAAATGAACTCAAAACAAGCCTAGAAGTGCTTTAAAGGTTGTTTCTCAGCGAGAGAAAGCTTTTTCATGCAGTTTCAAAGCAGAATGAGCCTTTTCAGTGAGATTCTAGTTTTGGACACAAAATGTCATTTTAGAGCTCAAAAAGCACAATTTGCTTAGTTTTGACTTTTTATGACCAGAAATGATGTTTTAGTGATTCTGAGTAAATGAACTCAAAACAAGCCTAGAAGTGCTTTAAAGGTTGTTTCTCAGCGAGAGAAAGCTTTTTCATGCAGTTTCAAAGCAGAATGAGCCTTTTCAGTGAGATTCTAGTTTTGGACACAAAATGTCATTTTAGAGCTCAAAAAGCACAATTTGCTTAGTTTTTGACTTTTTATGACCAGAAATGATGTTTTAGTGATTCTGAGTAAATGAACTCAAAACAAGCCTAGAAGTGCTTTAAAGGTTGTTTCTCAGCGAGAGAAAGCTTTTTCATGCAGTTTCAAAGCAGAATGAGCCTTTTCAGTGAGATTCTAGTTTTGGACACAAAATGTCATTTTAGAGCTCAAAAGCACAATTTGCTTAGTTTTTGACTTTTATGACCAGAAATGATGTTTTAGTGATCTGAGTAAATGAACTCAAAACAAGCCTAGAAGTGCTTTAAAGGTTGTTTCTCAGCGAGAGAAAGCTTTTCATGCAGTTTCAAAGCAGAATGAGCCTTTTCAGTGAGATTCTAGTTTTGGACACAAAATGTCATTTTAGAGCTCAAAAAGCACAATTTGCTTAGTTTTTGACTTTTTATGACCAGAAATGATGTTTTAGTGATTCTGAGTAAATGAACTCAAAACAAGCCTAGAAGTGCTTTAAAGGTTGTTTCTCAGAGAGAAAGCTTTTTCATGCAGTTTCAAAGCAGAATGAGCCTTTTCAGTGAGATTCTAGTTTTGGACACAAAATGTCATTTTAGAGCTCAAAAGCACAATTTGCTTAGTTTTTGACTTTTTATGACCAGAAATGATGTTTTAGTGATTCTGAGTAAATGAACTCAAAACAAGCCTAGAAGTGCTTTAAAGGTTGTTTCTCAGAGAGAGAGAAAGCTTTTTTCATGCAGTTTCAAAGCAGAATGAGCCTTTTCAGTGAGATTCTAGTTTTGGACACAAAATGTCATTTTAGAGCTCAAAAAGCACAATTTGCTTAGTTTTTGACTTTTTATGACCAGAAATGATGTTTTAGTGATTCTGAGTAAATGAACTCAAAACAAGCCTAGAAGTGCTTTAAAGGTTGTTTCTCAGCGAGAGAAAGCTTTTTCATGCAGTTTCAAAGCAGAATGAGCCTTTTTTCAGTGATTTCTAGTTTTGGACACAAAATGTCATTTTAGAGCTCAAAAAGCACAATTTGCTTAGTTTTTGACTTTTTATGACCAGAAATGATGTTTTAGTGCCTCTGAGTAAATGAACTCAAAACAAGCCTAGAAGTGCTTTAAAGGTTGTTTCTCAGCGAGAGAAAGCTTTTTCATGCAGTTTCAAAGCAGAATGAGCCTTTTCAGTGAGATTCTAGTTTTGGACACAAAATGTCATTTTAGAGCTCAAAAAGCACAATTTGCTTAGTTTTTGACTTTTTATGACCAGAAATGATGTTTTAGTGTTTCTGATCAAATGAACTCAAAACAAGCCTAGAAGTGCTTTAAAGGTTGTTTCTCAGCGAGAGAAAGCTTTTTCATGCAGTTTCAAAGCAGAATGAGCCTTTTCAGTGAGATTCTAGTTTTGGACACAAAATGTCATTTTAGAGCTCAAAAGCACAATTTGCTTAGTTTTTGACTTTTTATGACCAGAAATGATGATGTTTTAGTGCATCTGAGTAAATGAACTCAAAACAAGCCTAGAAGTGCTTTAAAGGTTGTTTCTCAGCGAGAGAAAGCTTTTTCATGCAGTTTCAAAGCAGAATGAGCCTTTTCAGTGAGATTCTAGTTTTGGACACAAAATGTCATTTTAGAGCTCAAAAGCACAATTTGCTTAGTTTTTGACTTTTTATGACCAGAAATGATGTTTTAGTGATTCTGAGTAAATGAACTCAAAACAAGCCTAGAAGTGCTTTAAAGGTTGTTTCTCAGCGAGAGAAAGCTTTTTCATGCAGTTTCAAAGCAGAATGAGCCTTTTCAGTGAGATTCTAGTTTTGGACACAAAATGTCATTTTAGAGCTCAAAAAGCACAATTTGCTTAGTTTTTGACTTTTATGACCAGAAATGTTGTTTTAGTGATTCTGAGTAAATGAACTCAAAACAAGCCTAGAAGTGCTTTAAAGGTTGTTTCTCAGCGAGAGAAAGCTTTTTCATGCAGTTTCAGCAGCAGAATGAGCCTTTTCAGTGAGATTCTAGTTTTGGACACAAAATGTCATTTTAGAGCTCAAAAAAAGCAAAATTTGCTTAGTTTTTGACTTTTTATGACCAGAAATGATGTTTTAGTGATTCTGAGTAAATGAACTCAAAACAAGCCTAGAAGTGCTTTAAAGGTTGTTTCTCAGCGAGAGAAAGCTTTTTCATGCAGTTTCAAAGCAGAATGAGCCTTTTCAGTGAGATTCTAGTTTTGGACACAAAATGTCATTTTAGAGCTCAAAAAGCACAATTTGCTTAGTTTTTGACTTTTTATGACCAGAAATGTTGTTTTAGTGATTCTGAGTAAATGAACTCAAAACAAGCCTAGAAGTGCTTTAAAGGTTGTTTCTCAGCGAGAGAAAGCTTTTTCATGCAGTTTCAAAGCAGAATGAGCCTTTTCAGTGAGATTCTAGTTTTGGACACAAAATGTCATTTTAGAGCTCAAAAAGCACAATTTGCTTAGTTTTTGACTTTTTATGACCAGAAATGTTGTTTTAGTGATTCTGAGTAAATGAACTCAAAACAAGCCTAGAAGTGCTTTAAAGGTTGTTTCTCAGCGAGAGAAAGCTTTTTTTCATGCAGTTTCAGAGCAGAATGAGCCTTTTCAGCGAGATTCTAGTTTTGGACACAAAATGTCATTTTAGAGCTCAAAAAGCACAATTTGCTTAGTTTTTGACTTTTATGACCAGAAATGTTGTTTTAGTGATTCTGAGTAAATGAACTCAAAACAAGCCTAGAAGTGCTTTAAAGGTTGTTTCTCAGCGAGAGAAAGCTTTTTCATGCAGTTTCAGAGCAGAATGAGCCTTTTCAGTGAGATTCTAGTTTTGGACACAAAATGTCATTTTAGAGCTCAAAAAGCACAATTTGCTTAGTTCTTGAATTTTTATGACCAGAAATGATGTTTTAGTGTTTCTGAATCAAATGAACTCAAAACAAGCCTAGAAGTGCTTTAAAGGTTGTTTCTCAGCGAGAAGCTTTTTCATGCAGTTTCAAAGCAGAATGAGCCTTTTCAGTGAGATTCTAGTTTTGGACACAAAATGTCATTTAGAGCTCAAAAAAAAGCACAATTTGCTTAGTTTTTGACTTTTTATGACCAGAAATGATGTTTTAGTGCATCTGAGTAAATGAACTCAAAACAAGCCTAGAAGTGCTTTAAAGGTTGTTTTTCTCAGAGAGAAAGCTTTTTTTCATGCAGTTTCAAGCAGAATGAGCCTTTTCAGTGAGATTCTAGTTTTGGACACAAAATGTCATTTTAGAGCTCAAAAAGCACAATTTGCTTAGTTTTTGACTTTTTATGACCAGAAATGATGTTTTAGTGTTTCTGATCAAATGAACTCAAAACAAGCCTAGAAGTGCTTTAAAGGTTGTTTCTCAGCGAGAGAAAGCTTTTTCATGCAGTTTCAAAGCAGAATGAGCCTTTTCAGTGAGATTCTAGTTTTGGACACAAAATGTCATTTTAGAGCTCAAAAGCACAATTTGCTTAGTTTTTGACTTTTTATGACCAGAAATGTTGTTTTAGTGATTCTGAGTAAATGAACTCAAAACAAGCCTAGAAGTGCTTTAAAGGTTGTTTCTCAGCGAGAGAAAGCTTTTTCATGCAGTTTCAAAGCAGAATGAGCCTTTTCAGTGAGATTCTAGTTTTGGACACAAAATGTCATTTTAGAGCTCAAAAGCACAATTTGCTTAGTTTTTGACTTTTTATGACCAGAAATGATGTTTTAGTGTTTCTGATCAAATGAACTCAAAACAAGCCTAGAAGTGCTTTAAAGGTTGTTTTCTCAGAGAGAGAAAGCTTTTTCATGCAGTTTCAAAGCAGAATGAGCCTTTTCAGTGAGATTCTAGTTTTGGACACAAAATGTCATTTTAGAGCTCAAAAAGCACAATTTGCTTAGTTTTTGACTTTTTATGACCAGAAATGATGTTTTAGTGATTCTGAGTAAATGAACTCAAAACAAGCCTAGAAGTGCTTTAAAGGTTGTTTCTCAGCGAGAGAAAGCTTTTTCATGCAGTTTCAAAGCAGAATGAGCCTTTTCAGTGAGATTCTAGTTTTGGACACAAAATGTCATTTTAGAGCTCAAAAAGCACAATTTGCTTAGTTTTTGACTTTTTATGACCAGAAATGTTGTTTTAGTGATTCTGAGTAAATGAACTCAAAACAAGCCTAGAAGTGCTTTTAAAGGTTGTTTCTCTCAGAGAGAAAGCTTTTTCATGCAGTTTCAGCAGCAGAATGAGCCTTTTCAGTGAGATTCTAGTTTTGGACACAAAATGTCATTTTAGAGCTCAAAAAGCACAATTTGCTTAGTTTTTGACTTTTTATGACCAGAAATGATGTTTTAGTGATTCTGAGTAAATGAACTCAAAACAAGCCTAGAAGTGCTTTAAAGGTTGTTTCTCAGCGAGAGAAAGCTTTTTCATGCAGTTTCAAAGCAGAATGAGCCTTTTCAGTGAGATTCTAGTTTTGGACACAAAATGTCATTTTAGAGCTCAAAAAGCACAATTTGCTAGTTTTTGACTTTTTATGACCAGAAATGATGTTTTACTGTTTCTGAGTCAAATGAACTCAAAACAAGCCTAGAAGTGCTTTAAAGGTTGTTTCTCAGCAGAGAGAAAGCTTTTTCATGCAGTTTCAAAGCAGAATGAGCCTTTTCAGTGAGATTCTAGTTTTGGACACAAAATGTCATTTTAGAGCTCAAAAAGCACAATTTGCTTAGTTTTTGACTTTTTATGACCAGAAATGTTGTTTTAGTGATTCTGAGTAAATGAACTCAAAACAAGCCTAGAAGTGCTTTAAAGGTTGTTTCTCAGCAGAGAGAAAGCTTTTTCATGCAGTTTCAAGCAGAATGAGCCTTTTCAGTGAGATTCTAGTTTTGGACACAAAATGTCATTTTAGAGCTCAAAAAGCAAAATTTGCTTAGTTTTGACTTTTTATGACCAGAAATGATGTTTTAGTGTTTCTGATCAAATGAACTCAAAACAAGCCTAGAAGTGCTAAAGGTTGTTTCTCAGAGAGAAAGCTTTTTCATGCAGTTTCAAAGCAGAATGAGCCTTTTCAGTGAGATTCTAGTTTTGGACACAAAATGTCATTTTAGAGCTCAAAAAAGCACAATTTGCTTAGTTTTTGACTTTTTATGACCAGAAATGATGTTTTAGTGCATCTGAGTAAATGAACTCAAAACAAGCCTAGAAGTGCTTTAAAGGTTGTTTCTCAGCGAGAGAAAGCTTTTTCATGCAGTTTCAAAGCAGAATGAGCCTTTTCAGTGAGATTCTAGTTTTGGACACAAAATGTCATTTTAGAGCTCAAAAAGCAAAATTTGCTTAGTTTTTGACTTTTTATGAGCAGAAATGTTGTTTTAGTGATTCTGAGTAAATGAACTCAAAACAAGCCTAGAAGTGCTTTAAAGGTTGTTTCTCAGCGAGAGAAAGCTTTTTCATGCAGTTTCAAAGCAGAATGAGCCTTTTCAGTGAGATTCTAGTTTTGGACACAAAATGTCATTTTAGAGCTCAAAAAGCACAATTTGCTTAGTTTTTGACTTTTTATGACCAGAAATGTTGTTTTAGTGATTCTGAGTAAATGAACTCAAAACAAGCCTAGAAGTGCTTTAAAGGTTGTTTCTCAGCGAGAGAGCTTTTTTTTTCATGCAGTTTTCAAGCAGAATGAGCCTTTTCAGTGAGATTCTAGTTTTGGACACAAAATGTCATTTTAGAGCTCAAAAAGCACAATTTGCTTAGTTTTTGACTTTTTATGACCAGAAATGTTGTTTTAGTGATTCTGAGTAAATGAACTCAAAACAAGCCTAGAAGTGCTTTAAAGGTTGTTTCTCAGCGAGAGAAAGCTTTTTCATGCAGTTTCAAAGCAGAATGAGCCTTTTCAGTGAGATTCTAGTTTTGGACACAAAATGTCATTTTAGAGCTCAAAAAGCACAATTTGCTTAGTTTTTGACTTTTTATGACCAGAAATGATGTTTTAGTGTTTCTGATCAAAATGAACTCAAAACAACCCTAGAAGTGCTTTAAAGGTTGTTTCTCAGCAGAGAGAAAGCTTTTTCATGCAGTTTCAAAGCAGAATGAGCCTTTTCAGTGAGATTCTAGTTTTGGACACAAAATGTCATTTTAGAGCTCAAAAAGCACAATTTGCTTAGTTTTTGACTTTTTATGACCAGAAATGATGTTTTAGTGATTCTGAGTAAATGAACTCAAAACAAGCCTAGAAGTGCTTTAAAGGTTGTTTCTCAGAGAGAAAGCTTTTTCATGCAGTTTCAAAGCAGAATGAGCCTTTTCAGTGAGATTCTAGTTTTGGACACAAAATGTCATTTTAGAGCTCAAAAAGCACAATTTGCTTAGTTTGACTTTTTTTTATGACCAGAAATGATGTTTTAGTGATTCTGAGTAAATGAACTCAAAACAAGCCTAGAAGTGCTTTAAAGGTTGTTTCTCAGCGAGAGAAAGCTTTTTCATGCAGTTTCAAAGCAGAATGAGCCTTTTCAGTGAGATTCTAGTTTTGGACACAAAATGTCATTTTAGAGCTCAAAAGCACAATTTGCTTAGTTTTGACTTTTTATGACCAGAAATGATGTTTTAGTGTTTATAATCAAATGAACTCAAAACAAGCCTAGAAGTGCTTTAAAGGTTGTTTCTCAGCGAGAGAAAGCTTTTTCATGCAGTTTCAAAGCAGAATGAGCCTTTTCAGTGAGATTCTAGTTTTGGACACAAAATGTCATTTTAGAGCTCAAAAAGCACAATTTGCTTAGTTTTTGACTTTTTATGACCAGAAATGATGTTTTAGTGATTCTGAGTAAATGAACTCAAAACAAGCCTAGAAGTGCTTTAAAGGTTGTTTCTCAGCGAGAAAGCTTTTTCATGCAGTTTCAAAGCAGAATGAGCCTTTTCAGTGAGATTCTAGTTTTGGACACAAAATGTCATTTAGAGCTCAAAAAGCACAATTTGCTTAGTTTTTGACTTTTTATGACCAGAAATGATGTTTTAGTGCATTCTGAGTAAATGAACTCAAAAAGCAAGCCTAGAAGTGCTTTAAAGGTTGTTTCTCAGCGAGAAAGCTTTTTCATGCAGTTTCAAAGCAGAATGAGCCTTTTCAGTGAGATTCTAGTTTTGGACACAAAATGTCATTTTAGAGCTCAAAAAGCACAATTTGCTTAGTTTTTGACTTTTTATGACCAGAAATGTTGTTTTAGTGATTCTGAGTAAATGAACTCAAAACAAGCCTAGAAGTGCTTTAAAGGTTGTTTCTCAGAGAGAGAGAAAGCTTTTCATGCAGTTTCAAAGCAGAATGAGCCTTTTCAGTGAGATTCTAGTTTTGGACACAAAATGTCATTTTAGAGCTCAAAAGCAAAATTTGCTTAGTTTTTGACTTTTTATGACCAGAAATGATGTTTTAGTGATTCTGATCAAATGAACTCAAAACAAGCCTAGAAGTGCTTTAAAGGTTGTTTCTCAGCGAGAGAAAGCTTTTTCATGCAGTTTCAAAGCAGAATGAGCCTTTTCAGTGAGATTCTAGTTTTGGACACAAAATGTCATTTTAGAGCTCAAAAGCACAATTTGCTTAGTTTTTGACTTTTATGACCAGAAATGTTGTTTTAGTGATTCTGAGTAAATGAACTCAAAACAAGCCTAGAAGTGCTTTAAAGGTTGTTTCTCAGCGAGAGAAAGCTTTTTCATGCAGTTTCAAAGCAGAATGAGCCTTTTCAGTGAGATTCTAGTTTTGGACACAAAATGTCATTTTAGAGCTCAAAAAGCACAATTTGCTTAGTTTTTGACTTTTTATGACCAGAAATGATGTTTTAGTGATTCTGAGTAAATGAACTCAAAACAAGCCTAGAAGTGCTTTAAAGGTTGTTTCTCAGCGAGAAAGCTTTTTCATGCAGTTTCAAAGCAGAATGAGCCTTTTCAGTGAGATTCTAGTTTTGGACACAAAATGTCATTTTAGAGCTCAAAAGCACAATTTGCTTAGTTTTTGACTTTTATGAGACCAGAAATGTTGTTTTAGTGATTCTGAGGTAAATGAACTCAAAACAAGCCTAGAAGTGCTTTAAAGGTTGTTTCTCAGCGAGAGAAAGCTTTTTCATGCAGTTTCAAGCAGAATGAGCCTTTTCAGTGAGATTCTAGTTTTGGACACAAAATGTCATTTTAGAGCTCAAAAAGCACAATTTGCTTAGTTTTTGACTTTTTATGACCAGAAATGATGTTTTTTTATTGCATCTGAGTAAATGAACTCAAAACAAGCCTAGAAGTGCTTTAAAGGTTGTTTCTCAGAGAGAAAGCTTTTTCATGCAGTTTCAAAGCAGAATGAGCCTTTTCAGTGAGATTCTAGTTTTGGACACAAAATGTCATTTTAGAGCTCAAAAAGCACAATTTGCTTAGTTTTGACTTTTTATGACCAGAAATGATGTTTTAGTGATTCTGAGTCAAATGAACTCAAAACAAGCCTAGAAGTGCTTTAAAGGTTGTTTCTCAGCGAGAGAAAGCTTTTTCATGCAGTTTCAAAGCAGAATGAGCCTTTTCAGTGAGATTCTAGTTTTGGACACAAAATGTCATTTTAGAGCTCAAAAAGCACAATTTGCTTAGTTTTTGACTTTTTATGACCAGAAATGATGTTTTAGTGATTCTGAGTAAATGAACTCAAAACAAGCCTAGAAGTGCTTTAAAGGTTGTTTCTCAGCGAGAGAAAGCTTTTTCATGCAGTTTCAAAGCAGAATGAGCCTTTTCAGTGAGATTCTAGTTTTGGACACAAAATGTCATTTTAGAGCTCAAAAGCACAATTTGCTTAGTTTTTGACTTTTTATGACCAGAAATGTTGTTTTAGTGATTTTGAGTAAATGAACTCAAAACAAGCCTAGAAGTGCTTTAAAGGTTGTTTCTCAGCGAGAGAAAGCTTTTTCATGCAGTTTCAAGCAGAATGAGCCTTTTCAGTGAGATTCTAGTTTTGGACACAAAATGTCATTTTAGAGCTCAAAAAGCACAATTTGCTTAGTTTTTGACTTTTTATGACCAGAAATGATGTTTTAGTGCATCTGAGTAAATGAACTCAAAACAAGCCTAGAAGTGCTTTAAAGGTTGTTTCTCAGCGAGAGAAAGCTTTTTCATGCAGTTTCAAAGCAGAATGAGCCTTTTCAGTGAGATTCTAGTTTTGGACACAAAATGTCATTTTAGAGCTCAAAAAGCACAATTTGCTTAGTTTTTGACTTTTTATGACCAGAAATGATGTTTTAGTGATTCTGAGTAAATGAACTCAAAACAAGCCTAGAAGTGCTTTAAAGGTTGTTTCTCAGCGAGAAAGCTTTTTCATGCAGTTTCAAAGCAGAATGAGCCTTTTCAGTGAGATTCTAGTTTTGGACACAAAATGTCATTTTAGAGCTCAAAAAGCACAATTTGCTTAGTTTTTGACTTTTTATGACCAGAAATGTTGTTTTAGTGATTTTGAGTAAATGAACTCAAAACAAGCCTAGAAGTGCTTTAAAGGTTGTTTCTCAGAGAGAAAGCTTTTTCATGCAGTTTCAAAGCAGAATGAGCCTTTTCAGTGAGATTCTAGTTTTGGACACAAAATGTCATTTTAGAGCTCAAAAAGCACAATTTGCTTAGTTTTTGACTTTTTATGACCAGAAATGTTGTTTTAGTGATTCTGAGTAAATGAACTCAAAACAAGCCTAGAAGTGCTTTAAAGGTTGTTTCTCAGCGAGAAAGCTTTTTCATGCAGTTTCAAAGCAGAATGAGCCTTTTCAGTGAGATTCTAGTTTTGGACACAAAATGTCATTTTAGAGCTCAAAAAGCACAATTTGCTTAGTTTTTGACTTTTATGACCAGAAATGATGTTTTAGTGATTCTGAGTAAATGAACTCAAAACAAGCCTAGAAGTGCTTTAAAGGTTGTTTCTCAGCGAGAGAAAGCTTTTTCATGCAGTTTCAAAGCAGAATGAGCCTTTTCAGTGAGATTCTAGTTTTGGACACAAAATGTCATTTTAGAGCTCAAAAAGCACAATTTGCTTAGTTTTTGACTTTTTATGACCAGAAATGATGTTTTAGTGATTCTGAGTAAATGAACTCAAAACAAGCCTAGAAGTGCTTTAAAGGTTGTTTCTCAGCGAGAGAAGCTTTTTCATGCAGTTTCAAAGCAGAATGAGCCTTTTCAGTGAGATTCTAGTTTTGGACACAAAATGTCATTTTAGAGCTCAAAAAGCACAATTTGCTTAGTTTTTGACTTTTTATGACCAGAAATGATGTTTTAGTGATTCTGAGTAAATGAACTCAAAACAAGCCTAGAAGTGCTTTAAAGGTTGTTTCTCAGCGAGAGAAAGCTTTTTCATGCAGTTTCAAAGCAGAATGAGCCTTTTCAGTGAGATTCTAGTTTTGGACACAAAATGTCATTTTAGAGCTCAAAAAGCACAATTTGCTTAGTTTTTGACTTTTTATGACCAGAAATGTTGTTTTACTGATTCTGAGTAAATGAACTCAAAACAAGCCTAGAAGTGCTTTAAAGGTTGTTTCTCAGCGAGAGAAAGCTTTTTCATGCAGTTTCAAAGCAGAATGAAGCCTTTTCAGTGAGATTCTAGTTTTGGACACAAAATGTCATTTTAGAGCTCAAAAAGCACAATTTGCTTAGTTTTGACTTTTTATGACCAGAAATGATGTTTTAGTGTTTATAATCAAATGAACTCAAAACAAGCCTAGAAGTGCTTTAAAGGTTGTTTCTCAGCGAGAGAAAGCTTTTTCATGCAGTTTCAAAGCAGAATGAGCCTTTTCAGTGAGATTCTAGTTTTGGACACAAAATGTCATTTTAGAGCTCAAAAAGCACAATTTGCTTAGTTTTTGACTTTTTATGACCAGAAATGTTGTTTTAGTGATTCTGAGTAAATGAACTCAAAACAAGCCTAGAAGTGCTTTAAAGGTTGTTTCTCAGCGAGAGAAAGCTTTTTCATGCAGTTTCAAAGCAGAATGAGCCTTTTCAGTGAGATTCTAGTTTTGGACACAAAATGTCATTTTAGAGCTCAAAAAGCAAAATTTGCTTAGTTTTTGACTTTTTATGACCAGAAATGTTGTTTTAGTGATTCTGAGTAAATGAACTCAAAACAAGCCTAGAAGTGCTTTAAAGGTTGTTTCTCAGCGAGAGAAAGCTTTTTCATGCAGTTTCAAAGCAGAATGAGCCTTTTCAGTGAGATTCTAGTTTTGGACACAAAATGTCATTTTAGAGCTCAAAAGCACAATTTGCTTAGTTTTTGACTTTTTATGACCAGAAATGATGTTTTAGTGATTCTGAGTAAATGAACTCAAAACAAGCCTAGAAGTGCTTTAAAGGTTGTTTCTCAGCGAGAGAAAGCTTTTTCATGCAGTTTCAAAGCAGAATGAGCCTTTTCAGTGAGATTCTAGTTTTGGACACAAAATGTCATTTTAGAGCTCAAAAAGCACAATTTGCTTAGTTTTTGACTTTTTATGACCAGAAATGATGTTTTATTGCATCTGAGTAAATGAACTCAAAACAAGCCTAGAAGTGCTTTAAAGGTTGTTTCTCAGCGAGAGTTTCTCAGCGAGAGAAGCTTTTTCATGCAGTTTCAAAGCAGAATGAGCCTTTTCAGTGAGATTCTAGTTTTGGACACAAAATGTCATTTTAGAGCTCAAAAAGCACAATTTGCTTAGTTTTTGACTTTTTATGACCAGAAATGATGTTTTAGTGATTCTAAGTAAATGAACTCAAAACAAGCCTAGAAGTGCTTTAAAGGTTGTTTCTCAGCGAGAGAAAGCTTTTTCATGCAGTTTCAAAGCAGAATGAGCCTTTTCAGTGAGATTCTAGTTTTGGACACAAAATGTCATTTTAGAGCTCAAAAAGCACAATTTGCTTAGTTTTTGACTTTTTATGACCAGAAATGATGTTTTAGTGTTTCTGAGTAAATGAACTCAAAACAAGCCTAGAAGTGCTTTAAAGGTTGTTTCTCAGCGAGAGAAAGCTTTTTCATGCAGTTTCAAAGCAGAATGAGCCTTTTCAGTGAGATTCTAGTTTTGGACACAAAATGTCATTTTAGAGCTCAAAAGCACAATTTTGCTTAGTTTTGACTTTTTATGACCAGAAATGATGTTTTAGTGATTCTGAGTAAATGAACTCAAAACAAGCCTAGAAGTGCTTTAAAGGTTGTTTCTCTCAGAGAGAAAGCTTTTTCATGCAGTTTCAAAGCAGAATGAGCCTTTTCAGTGAGATTCTAGTTTTGGACACAAAATGTCATTTTAGAGCTCAAAAAAAGCACAATTTGCTTAGTTTTGACTTTTTATGACCAGAAATGATGTTTTAGTGATTCTGAGTAAATGAACTCAAAACAAGCCTAGAAGTGCTTTAAAGGTTGTTTCTCAGCGAGAGAAAGCTTTTTCATGCAGTTTCAAAGCAGAATGAGCCTTTTCAGTGAGATTCTAGTTTTGGACACAAAATGTCATTTTAGAGCTCAAAAAGCACAATTTGCTTAGTTTTTGACTTTTTATGACCAGAAATGTTGTTTTAGTGATTCTGAGTAAATGAACTCAAAACAAGCCTAGAAGTGCTTTAAAGGTTGTTTCTCAGCGAGAGAAAGCTTTTTCATGCAGTTTCAAAGCAGAATGAGCCTTTTCAGTGAGATTCTAGTTTTGGACACAAAATGTCATTTTAGAGCTCAAAAAGCACAATTTGCTTAGTTTTTGACTTTTTATGACCAGAAATGATGTTTTAGTGATTCTGAGTAAATGAACTCAAAACAAGCCTAGAAGTGCTTTAAAGGTTGTTTCTCAGAGAGAAAGCTTTTTCATGCAGTTTCAAAGCAGAATGAGCCTTTTCAGTGAGATTCTAGTTTTGGACACAAAATGTCATTTTAGAGCTCAAAAGCAAAATTTGCTTAGTTTTTGACTTTTTATGACCAGAAATGATGTTTTAGTGATTCTGAGTAAATGAACTCAAAACAAGCCTAGAAGTGCTTTAAAGGTTGTTTCTCAGCGAGAGAAAGCTTTTTCATGCAGTTTCAAAGCAGAATGAGCCTTTTCAGTGAGATTCTAGTTTTGGACACAAAATGTCATTTTAGAGCTCAAAAAGCAAAATTTGCTTAGTTTTTGACTTTTTATGACCAGAAATGATGTTTTAGTGCATCTGAGTAAATGAACTCAAAACAAGCCTAGAAGTGCTTTAAAGGTTGTTTCTCAGCGAGAGAAAGCTTTTTCATGCAGTTTCAAAGCAGAATGAGCCTTTTCAGTGAGATTCTAGTTTTGGACACAAAATGTCATTTTAGAGCTCAAAAAGCACAATTTGCTTAGTTTTTGACTTTTATGACCAGAAATGATGTTTTAGTGATTCTGAGATCAAATGAACTCAAAACAAGCCTAGAAGTGCTTTAAAGGTTGTTTCTCAGCGAGAAAGCTTTTTCATGCAGTTTCAAAGCAGAATGAGCCTTTTCAGTGAGATTCTAGTTTTGGACACAAAATGTCATTTTAGAGCTCAAAAAGCACAATTTGCTTAGTTTTTGACTTTTTATGACCAGAAATGTTGTTTTAGTGATTCTGAGTAAATGAACTCAAAACAAGCCTAGAAGTGCTTTAAAGGTTGTTTCTCTCAGCGAGAAAGCTTTTTCATGCAGTTTCAAAGCAGAATGAGCCTTTTCAGTGAGATTCTAGTTTTGGACACAAAATGTCATTTTAGAGCTCAAAAGCACAATTTGCTTAGTTTTTGACTTTTTATGACCAGAAATGATGTTTTAGTGTTTCTGATCAAATGAACTCAAAACAAGCCTAGAAGTGCTTTAAAGGTTGTTTCTCAGCGAGAGAAAGCTTTTTCATGCAGTTTCAAAGCAGAATGAGCCTTTTCAGTGAGATTCTAGTTTTGGACACAAAATGTCATTTTAGAGCTCAAAAGCACAATTTGCTTAGTTTTTGACTTTTTATGACCAGAAATGTTGTTTTAGTGATTCTGAGTAAATGAACTCAAAACAAGCCTAGAAGTGCTTTAAAGGTTGTTTCTCAGCGAGAGAAAGCTTTTTCATGCAGTTTCAAAGCAGAATGAGCCTTTTCAGTGAGATTCTAGTTTTGGACACAAAATGTCATTTTAGAGCTCAAAAAGCACAATTTGCTTAGTTTTTGACTTTTTATGACCAGAAATGATGTTTTAGTGATTCTAAGTAAATGAACTCAAAACAAGCCTAGAAGTGCTTTAAAGGTTGTTTCTCAGCGAGAGAAAGCTTTTTCATGCAGTTTCAAAGCAGAATGAGCCTTTTCAGTGAGATTCTAGTTTTGGACACAAAATGTCATTTTAGAGCTCAAAAGCACAATTTGCTTAGTTTTTGACTTTTATGACCAGAAATGATGTTTTAGTGATTCTGAGTAAATGAACTCAAAACAAGCCTAGAAGTGCTTTAAAGGTTGTTTCTCAGCGAGAGAAAGCTTTTTCATGCAGTTTCAAAGCAGAATGAGCCTTTTCAGTGAGATTCTAGTTTTGGACACAAAATGTCATTTTAGAGCTCAAAAGCACAATTTGCTTAGTTTTTGACTTTTTATGACCAGAAATGTTGTTTTAGTGATTCTGAGTAAATGAACTCAAAACAAGCCTAGAAAGTGCTTTTAAAGGTTGTTTCTCAGCGAGAGAAAGCTTTTTCATGCAGTTTCAAAGCAGAATGAGCCTTTTCAGTGAGATTCTAGTTTTGGACACAAAATGTCATTTTAGAGCTCAAAAGCACAATTTGCTTAGTTTTTGACTTTTTATGACCAGAGAAATGTTGTTTTAGTGATTCTGAGTAAATGAACTCAAAACAAGCCTAGAAGTGCTTTAAAGGTTGTTTCTCAGCGAGAGAAAGCTTTTTCATGCAGTTTCAAAGCAGAATGAGCCTTTTCAGTGAGATTCTAGTTTTGGACACAAAATGTCATTTTAGAGCTCAAAAAGCACAATTTGCTTAGTTTTTGACTTTTTATGACCAGAAATGATGTTTTAGTGATTCTGAGTAAATGAACTCAAAACAAGCCTAGAAGTGCTTTAAAGGTTGTTTCTCAGCGAGAGAAAGCTTTTTCATGCAGTTTCAAAGCAGAATGAGCCTTTTCAGTGAGATTCTAGTTTTGGACACAAAATGTCATTTTAGAGCTCAAAAAGCACAATTTGCTTAGTTTTTGACTTTTTATGACCAGAAATGATGTTTTAGTGATTCTGAGTAAATGAACTCAAAACAAGCCTAGAAGTGCTTTAAAGGTTGTTTCTCAGCGAGAGAAAAGCTTTTTCATGCAGTTTCAAAGCAGAATGAGCCTTTTCAGTGAGATTCTAGTTTTGGACACAAAATGTCATTTTAGAGCTCAAAAAGCACAATTTGCTAGTTTTTGACTTTTTATGACCAGAAATGATGTTTTACTGTTTCTGATCAAATGAACTCAAAACAAGCCTAGAAGTGCTTTAAAGGTTGTTTCTCAGCGAGAGAAAGCTTTTTCATGCAGTTTCAAAGCAGAATGAGCCTTTTCAGTGAGATTCTAGTTTTGGACACAAAATGTCATTTTAGAGCTCAAAAAGCACAATTTGCTTAGTTTTTGACTTTTTATGACCAGAAATGATGTTTTAGTGTTTCTGAATCAAATGAACTCAAAACAAGCCTAGAAGTGCTTTAAAGGTTGTTTCTCAGCGAGAGAAAGCTTTTTCATGCAGTTTCAAAGCAGAATGAGCCTTTTCAGTGAGATTCTAGTTTTGGACACAAAATGTCATTTTAGAGCTCAAAAGCACAATTTGCTTAGTTTTTGACTTTTTATGACCAGAAATGATGTTTTAGTGATTCTGAGTAAATGAACTCAAAACAAGCCCTAGAAGTGCTTTAAAGGTTGTTTCTCAGCGAGAGAAAGCTTTTTCATGCAGTTTCAAAGCAGAATGAGCCTTTTCAGTGAGATTCTAGTTTTGGACACAAAATGTCATTTTAGAGCTCAAAAAGCACAATTTGCTTAGTTTTTGACTTTTTATGACCAGAAATGATGTTTTAGTGCATCTGAGTAAATGAACTCAAAACAAGCCTAGAAGTGCTTTAAAGGTTGTTTCTCAGAGAGAAAGCTTTTCATGCAGTTTCAAAGCAGAATGAGCCTTTTCAGTGAGATTCTAGTTTTGGACACAAAATGTCATTTTAGAGCTCAAAAAGCACAATTTGCTTAGTTTTTGACTTTTATGACCAGAAATGATGTTTTATAGTAAATGAACTCTGAGTAAATGAACTCAAAACAAGCCTAGAAGTGAGATTCTTAGTTTAAAGGTTGTTTCTCAGCAAGAGAGAAAGTTGTTTTTTCATGCAGTTTCAAAGCAGAATGAGCCTTTTCAGTGAGATTCTAGTTTTGGACACAAAATGTCATTTTAGAGCTCAAAAAGCACAATTTGCTTAGTTTTTGACTTTTTATGACCAGAAATGATGTTTTAGTGCATCTGAGTAAATGAACTCAAAACAAGCCTAGAAGTGCTTTAAAGGTTGTTTCTCAGCGAGAGAAAGCTTTTTCATGCAGTTTCAAAGCAGAATGAGCCTTTTCAGTGAGATTCTAGTTTTGGACACAAAATGTCATTTTAGAGCTCAAAAAAAGCACAATTTGCTTAGTTTTTGACTTTTTATGACCAGAAATGATGTTTTTTGTGATTCTGAGTAAATGAACTCAAAACAAGCCTAGAAGTGCTTTAAAGGTTGTTTCTCAGCGAGAGAAAGCTTTTTCATGCAGTTTCAAAGCAGAATGAGCCTTTTCAGTGAGATTCTAGTTTTGGACACAAAATGTCATTTTAGAGCTCAAAAAGCACAATTTGCTTAGTTTTTGACTTTTATGAGCAGAAATGTTGTTTTAGTGATTCTGAGTAAATGAACTCAAAACAAGCCTAGAAGTGCTTTAAAGGTTGTTTCTCAGCGAGAGAAAGCTTTTTCATGCAGTTTCAAAGCAGAATGAGCCTTTTCAGTGAGATTCTAGTTTTGGACACAAAATGTCATTTTAGAGCTCAAAAAGCAAAATTTGCTTAGTTTTTGACTTTTATGACCAGAAATGATGTTTTAGTGCATTCTGAGTAAATGAACTCAAAACAAGCCTAGAAGTGCTTTAAAGGTTGTTTCTCAGCGAGAGAAAGCTTTTTCATGCAGTTTCAATGCAGAATGAGCCTTTTCAGTGAGATTCTAGTTTTGGACACAAAATGTCATTTTAGAGCTCAAAAGCACAATTTGCTTAGTTTTTGACTTTTTATGACCAGAAATGATGTTTTAGTGATTCTGAGTAAATGAACTCAAAACAAGCCTAGAAGTGCTTTAAAGGTTGTTTCTCAGCGAGAAAGCTTTTTCATGCAGTTTCAATGCAGAATGAGCCTTTTCAGTGAGATTCTAGTTTTGGACACAAAATGTCATTTTAGAGCTCAAAAAGCAAAATTTGCTTAGTTTTTGACTTTTTATGACCAGAAATGATGTTTTAGTGTTTCTGAGTAAATGAACTCAAAACAAGCCTAGAAGTGCTTTAAAGGTTGTTTCTCAGCGAGAGAAAGCTTTTTCATGCAGTTTCAAAGCAGAATGAGCCTTTTCAGTGAGATTCTAGTTTTGGACACAAAATGTCATTTTAGAGCTCAAAAAGCACAATTTGCTTAGTTTTTGACTTTTTATGACCAGAAATGATGTTTTAGTGATTCTGAGTAAATGAACTCAAAACAAGCCTAGAAGTGCTTTAAAGGTTGTTTCTCAGCGAGAAAGCTTTTTCATGCAGTTTCAAAGCAGAATGAGCCTTTTCAGTGAGATTCTAGTTTTGGACACAAAATGTCATTTTAGAGCTCAAAAAGCACAATTTGCTTAGTTTTTGACTTTTTATGACCAGAAATGATGTTTTAGTGATTCTGATCAAATGAACTCAAAACAAGCCTAGAAGTGCTTTAAAGGTTGTTTCTCAGCGAGAGAAAGCTTTTTCATGCAGTTTCAAAGCAGAATGAGCCTTTTCAGTGAGATTCTAGTTTTGGACACAAAATGTCATTTTAGAGCTCAAAAAGCAAAATTTGCTTAGTTTTTGACTTTTTATGACCAGAAATGATGTTTTAGTGATTCTGATCAAATGAACTCAAAACAAGCCTAGAAGTGCTTTAAAGGTTGTTTCTCAGCGAGAGAAAGCTTTTTCATGCAGTTCAAAGCAGCAGAATGAGCCTTTTCAGTGAGATTCTAGTTTTGGACACAAAATGTCATTTTAGAGCTCAAAAGCACAATTTGCTTAGTTTTTGACTTTTTATGACCAGAAATGATGTTTTAGTGATTCTGAGTAAATGAACTCAAAACAAGCCTAGAAGTGCTTTAAAGGTTGTTTCTCAGCGAGAGAAAGCTTTTTCATGCAGTTTCAAAGCAGAATGAGCCTTTTCAGTGAGATTCTAGTTTTGGACACAAAATGTCATTTTAGAGCTCAAAAAGCACAATTTGCTTAGTTTTTGACTTTTTATGACCAGAAATGTTGTTTTAGTGATTCTGAGTAAATGAACTCAAAACAAGCCTAGAAGTGCTTTAAAGGTTGTTTCTCAGCGAGAGAAAGCTTTTCATGCAGTTTCAAAGCAGAATGAGCCTTTTCAGTGAGATTCTAGTTTTGGACACAAAATGTCATTTTAGAGCTCAAAAGCACAATTTGCTTAGTTTTTGACTTTTTATGACCAGAAATGATGTTTTAGTGTTTCTGATCAAATGAACTCAAAACAAGCCTAGAAGTGCTTTAAAGGTTGTTTCTCAGCGAGAGAAAGCTTTTTCATGCAGTTTCAAAGCAGAATGAGCCTTTTCAGTGAGATTCTAGTTTTGGACACAAAATGTCATTTTAGAGCTCAAAAAGCAAAATTTGCTTAGTTTTTGACTTTTTATGAGCAGAAATGTTGTTTTAGTGATTCTGAGTAAATGAACTCAAAACAAGCCTAGAAGTGCTTTAAAGGTTGTTTCTCAGCGAGAGAAAGCTTTTTCATGCAGTTTCAGAGCAGAATGAGCCTTTTCAGTGAGATTCTAGTTTTGGACACAAAATGTCATTTTAGAGCTCAAAAAAAGCACAATTTGCTTAGTTTTTGACTTTTATGACCAGAAATGATGTTTTAGTGATTCTGAGTAAATGAACTCAAAACAAGCCTAGAAGTGCTTTAAAGGTTGTTTCTCAGCGAGAGAAAGCTTTTCATGCAGTTTCAAAGCAGAATGAGCCTTTTCAGTGAGATTCTAGTTTTGGACACAAAATGTCATTTTAGAGCTCAAAAAGCACAATTTGCTTAGTTTTTGACTTTTTATGACCAGAAATGATGTTTTAGTGATTCTGAGTAAATGAACTCAAAACAAGCCTAGAAGTGCTTTAAAGGTTGTTTCTCAGCGAGAGAAAGCTTTTTCATGCAGTTTCAAAGCAGAATGAGCCTTTTCAGTGAGATTCTAGTTTTGGACACAAAATGTCATTTTAGAGCTCAAAAAGCACAATTTGCTTAGTTTTTGACTTTTTATGACCAGAAATGATGTTTTAGTGATTCTGAGTAAATGAACTCAAAACAAGCCTAGAAGTGCTTTAAAGGTTGTTTCTCAGCGAGAGAAAGCTTTTCATGCAGTTTCAAGCAGAATGAGCCTTTTCAGTGAGATTCTAGTTTTGGACACAAAATGTCATTTTAGAGCTCAAAAAGCAAAATTTGCTTAGTTTTTGACTTTTTATGACCAGAAATGATGTTTTAGTGTTTCTGATCAAATGAACTCAAAACAAGCCTAGAAGTGCTTTAAAGGTTGTTTCTCAGCGAGAGAAAGCTTTTTCATGCAGTTTCAAAGCAGAATGAGCCTTTTCAGTGAGATTCTAGTTTTGGACACAAAATGTCATTTTAGAGCTCAAAAGCAAAATTTGCTTAGTTTTTGACTTTTTATGACCAGAAATGTTGTTTTAGTGATTCTGAGTAAATGAACTCAAAACAAGCCTAGAAGTGCTTTAAAGGTTGTTTCTCAGCGAGAGAAAGCTTTTTCATGCAGTTTCAAAGCAGAATGAGCCTTTTCAGTGAGATTCTAGTTTTGGACACAAAATGTCATTTTAGAGCTCAAAAGCACAATTTGCTTAGTTTTTGACTTTTTATGACCAGAAATGATGTTTTAGTGCATCTGAGTAAATGAACTCAAAACAAGCCTAGAAGTGCTTTAAAGGTTGTTTCTCAGCGAGAGAAAAGCTTTTTCATGCAGTTTCAAAGCAGAATGAGCCTTTTCAGTGAGATTCTAGTTTTGGACACAAAATGTCATTTTAGAGCTCAAAAAGCACAATTTGCTTAGTTTTTGACTTTTTATGACCAGAAATGTTGTTTTAGTGATTCTGAGTAAATGAACTCAAAACAAGCCTAGAAGTGCTTTAAAGGTTGTTTCTCAGCGAGAGAAAGCTTTTTCATGCAGTTTCAAAGCAGAATGAGCCTTTTCAGTGAGATTCTAGTTTTGGACACAAAATGTCATTTTAGAGCTCAAAAAGCACAATTTGCTTAGTTTTTGACTTTTTATGACCAGAAATGATGTTTTAGTGATTCTGAGTAAATGAACTCAAAACAAGCCTAGAAGTGCTTAAAGGTTGTTTCTCAGCGAGAGAAAGCTTTTTCATGCAGTTTCAAAGCAGAATGAGCCTTTTCAGTGAGATTCTAGTTTTGGACACAAAATGTCATTTTAGAGCTCAAAAAAAGCACAATTTGCTTAGTTTTTGACTTTTTATGACCAGAAATGTTGTTTTAGTGATTCTGAGTAAATGAACTCAAAACAAGCCTAGAAGTGCTTTAAAGGTTGTTTCTCAGCGAGAGAAAGCTTTTTCATGCAGTTTCAAAGCAGAATGAGCCTTTTCAGTGAGATTCTAGTTTTGGACACAAAATGTCATTTAGAGCTCAAAAGCAAAATTTGCTTAGTTTTTGACTTTTTATGACCAGAAATGATGTTTTAGTGATTCTGATCAAATGAACTCAAAACAAGCCTAGAAGTGCTTTAAAGGTTGTTTCTCAGCGAGAGAAAGCTTTTTCATGCAGTTTCAAAGCAGAATGAGCCTTTTCAGTGAGATTCTAGTTTTGGACACAAAATGTCATTTTAGAGCTCAAAAAGCACAATTTGCTTAGTTTTTGACTTTTTATGACCAGAAATGATGTTTTAGTGATTCTGAGTAAATGAACTCAAAACAAGCCTAGAAGTGCTTTAAAGGTTGTTTCTCAGCGAGAGAAAGCTTTTTCATGCAGTTTCAAGCAGAATGAGCCTTTTCAGTGAGATTCTAGTTTTGGACACAAAATGTCATTTTAGAGCTCAAAAGCACAATTTGCTTAGTTTTTGACTTTTTATGACCAGAAATGATGTTTTAGTGTTTCTGATCAAATGAACTCAAAACAAGCCTAGAAGTGCTTTAAAGGTTGTTTCTCAGCGAGAGAAAGCTTTTTCATGCAGTTTCAAAGCAGAATGAGCCTTTTCAGTGAGATTCTAGTTTTGGACACAAAATGTCATTTTAGAGCTCAAAAAGCACAATTTGCTTAGTTTTTGACTTTTTATGAGCAGAAATGTTGTTTTAGTGATTCTGAGTAAATGAACTCAAAACAAGCCTAGAAGTGCTTTAAAGGTTGTTTCTCAGTGAGAGAAAGCTTTTTCATGCAGTTTCAAGCAGAATGAGCCTTTTCAGTGAGATTCTAGTTTTGGACACAAAATGTCATTTTAGAGCTCAAAAGCACAATTTGCTTAGTTTTGACTTTTTATGACCAGAAATGATGTTTTAGTGTTTCTGATCAAATGAACTCAAAACAAGCCTAGAAGTGCTTTAAAGGTTGTTTCTCAGCGAGAGAAAGCTTTTTCATGCAGTTTCAAAGCAGAATGAGCCTTTTCAGTGAGATTCTAGTTTTGGACACAAAATGTCATTTTAGAGCTCAAAAGCACAATTTGCTTAGTTTTTGACTTTTATGAGCAGAAATGTTGTTTTAGTGATTCTGAGTAAATGAACTCAAAACAAGCCTAGAAGTGCTTTAAAGGTTGTTTCTCAGCGAGAGAAAGCTTTTTCATGCAGTTTCAAAGCAGAATGAGCCTTTTCAGTGAGATTCTAGTTTTGGACACAAAATGTCATTTTAGAGCTCAAAAAGCACAATTTGCTTAGTTTTTGACTTTTTATGACCAGAAATGTTGTTTTAGTGATTCTGAGTAAATGAACTCAAAACAAGCCTAGAAGTGCTTTAAAGGTTGTTTCTCAGCGAGAGAAAGCTTTTTCATGCAGTTTCAAAGCAGAATGAGCCTTTTCAGTGAGATTCTAGTTTTGGACACAAAATGTCATTTTAGAGCTCAAAAGCACAATTTGCTTAGTTTTTGACTTTTTATGACCAGAAATGATGTTTTAGTGATTCTGAGTAAATGAACTCAAAACAAGCCTAGAAGTGCTTTAAAGGTTGTTTCTCAGCGAGAGAAAGCTTTTTCATGCAGTTTCAAAGCAGAATGAGCCTTTTCAGTGAGATTCTAGTTTTGGACACAAAATGTCATTTTAGAGCTCAAAAGCACAATTTGCTTAGTTTTTGACTTTTTATGAGCAGAAATGTTGTTTTAGTGATTCTGAGTAAATGAACTCAAAACAAGCCTAGAAGTGCTTTAAAGGTTGTTTCTCAGCGAGAGAAAGCTTTTTCATGCAGTTTCAAAGCAGAATGAGCCTTTTCAGTGAGATTCTAGTTTTGGACACAAAATGTCATTTTAGAGCTCAAAAAGCACAATTTGCTTAGTTTTTGACTTTTTATGACCAGAAATGATGTTTTATTGCATCTGAGTAAATGAACTCAAAACAAGCCTAGAAGTGCTTTAAAGGTTGTTTCTCAGCGAGAGAAAGCTTTTTCATGCAGTTTCAAAGCAGAATGAGCCTTTTCAGTGAGATTCTAGTTTTGGACACAAAATGTCATTTTAGAGCTCAAAAAGCACAATTTGCTTAGTTTTGACTTTTTATGACCAGAAATGATGTTTTACTGTTTCTGATCAAATGAACTCAAAACAAGCCTAGAAGTGCTTTAAAGGTTGTTTCTCAGTGAGAGAAAGCTTTTTCATGCAGTTTCAAAGCAGAATGAGCCTTTTCAGTGAGATTCTAGTTTTGGACACAAAATGTCATTTTAGAGCTCAAAAAGCACAATTTGCTTAGTTTTTGACTTTTTATGACCAGAAATGATGTTTTATTGCATCTGAGTAAATGAACTCAAAACAAGCCTAGAAGTGCTTTAAAGGTTGTTTCTCAGCGAGAGAAAGCTTTTTCATGCAGTTTCAAAGCAGAATGAGCCTTTTCAGTGAGATTCTAGTTTTGGACACAAAATGTCATTTTAGAGCTCAAAAAGCACAATTTGCTTAGTTTTGACTTTTTATGACCAGAAATGATGTTTTACTGTTTCTGATCAAATGAACTCAAAACAAGCCTAGAAGTGCTTTAAAGGTTGTTTCTCAGCGAGAGAAAGCTTTTTCATGCAGTTTCAAAGCAGAATGAGCCTTTTCAGTGAGATTCTAGTTTTGGACACAAAATGTCATTTTAGAGCTCAAAAAGCACAATTTGCTTAGTTTTGACTTTTATGACCAGAAATGATGTTTTAGTGTTTCTGATCAAATGAACTCAAAACAAGCCTAGAAGTGCTTTAAAGGTTGTTTCTCAGCGAGAGAAAGCTTTTTCATGCAGTTTCAAAGCAGAATGAGCCTTTTCAGTGAGATTCTAGTTTTGGACACAAAATGTCATTTTTAGAGCTCAAAAAGCACAATTTGCTTAGTTTTTGACTTTTATGACCAGAAATGATGTTTTAGTGCATCTGAGTAAATGAACTCAAAACAAGCCTAGAAGTGCTTTAAAGGTTGTTTCTCAGCGAGAGAAAGCTTTTTCATGCAGTTTCAAAGCAGAATGAGCCTTTTCAGTGAGATTCTAGTTTTGGACACAAAATGTCATTTTAGAGCTCAAAAGCACAATTTGCTTAGTTTTTGACTTTTTATGACCAGAAATGATGTTTTAGTGCATCTGAGTAAATGAACTCAAAACAAGCCTAGAAGTGCTTTAAAGGTTGTTTCTCAGCGAGAGAAAGCTTTTTCATGCAGTTTCAAAGCAGAATGAGCCTTTTCAGTGAGATTCTAGTTTTGGACACAAAATGTCATTTTAGAGCTCAAAAGCACAATTTGCTTAGTTTTTGACTTTTTATGACCAGAAATGATGTTTTAGTGCATCTGAGTAAATGAACTCAAAACAAGCCTAGAAGTGCTTTTGTTTCTCAGCGAGAGAAAAGGAAGAGGTTGTTTCTCAGCGAGAAAGCTTTTTCATGCAGTTTCAAAGCAGAATGAGCCTTTTCAGTGAGATTCTAGTTTTGGACACAAAATGTCATTTAGAGCTCAAAAAGCACAATTTGCTTAGTTTTTGACTTTTATGAGCAGAAATGATGTTTTAGTGCATCTGAGTAAATGAACTCAAAACAAGCCTAGAAGTGCTTTAAAGGTTGTTTCTCAGCGAGAGAAAGCTTTTCATGCAGTTTCAAAGCAGAATGAGCCTTTTCAGTGAGATTCTAGTTTTGGACACAAAATGTCATTTTAGAGCTCAAAAGCACAATTTGCTTAGTTTTTGACTTTTTATGAGCAGAAATGATGTTTTATTGCATCTGAGTAAATGAACTCAAAACAAGCCTAGAAGTGCTTTAAAGGTTGTTTCTCAGCGAGAGAAAGCTTTTTCATGCAGTTTCAAAGCAGAATGAGCCTTTTCAGTGAGATTCTAGTTTTGGACACAAAATGTCATTTTAGAGCTCAAAAAGCACAATTTGCTTAGTTTTTGACTTTTTATGAGCAGAAATTATGTTTTATTGCATCTGAGTAAATGAACTCAAAACAAGCCTAGAAGTGGTTGTTTTCAGCGAGAGCAAAAGAAAGAGGTTGTTTCTCAGCGAGAGAAAGCTTTTTCATGCAGTTTCAAAGCAGAATGAGCCTTTTCAGTGAGATTCTAGTTTTGGACATGAAATTTCATTTTAAAGCTCAAAAAGCACAATTTGCTTAGTTCTTGACTTTTTATGACCAGAAATGATGTTTTACTGTTTATAATCAAACAAACTCAAAACAAGCCTAGAAGTTCTTTAAATGTTGTTTCTCAGTGAGAGAAAGCTTTTTCTTGCAGTTTCAAAGCAGAATGAGCCTTTTCAGTGAGATTCTAGTTTTGGACACAAAATGTCATTTTGAGCTCAAAAAGCACAATTTGCTTAGTTCCTCTTCAGGAACTCGAGCTGCGTCTAGCGCTTTGAGAGCGCCTTCAGCGTCGCGCCGTTCTGAACCACGTGTAAAGTCTGTCCAATGGAGGGAGCGTCATCATGGACGAGATAGCGTCGCCGACCAGGAAGTATAAAGTGGCGCTCTGCGATGCGGCACCAGCTTTCTGCGTTCAGTAAAGCGCTCACGTGTTATTGTTTGTCTATTTGCTGTCTGTTTGTCTAGCTTAAAAGAAATATTATGGCTGATGATCAGAGTGTAAAGAGGAAATCTAAGGCGAGCTGCGCTGGTGTTCCGTCGCGTTTCAAGCGGTGTGCTGATCCCTGCCCTCGTTATATCACGGGTGGGGACACACACAGCTTGTGCGTGGCGTGCCTGGGAGCGAGCACGCGCGGCGTCAGCCCTCGAGGGACTGATTGTCCGCATTGTTTGCAGCTACCGCTGCGAACACTCCGCTCCCGGAGGTCTCTCTTTCACGAGGAGACTTCACCAGCGTCCCCAGGGTGCGGGACCGCTTCCGCCGGCGGGGCGGCGAGCGCGCGTCTGGGGATCGCAACTTCGATCTGGCGGAGGAGATGGAGCGGGCTCGTCCCTTTCTCCATCGGAGTCCGCCAGATCGGCGCTCAATCCGTGGGTCGAAGCCCGTACTCCGGCTTCCCGACCCACGGGGAGACATCCACTCGCGCTCACTCTTCCTCCGAGGAGGTTGATGTTGGCGTGGTGGGCGATGCGCCATTACACACGCCACAATATGAGAGCTCTTAGAGGTGGTAACTCGTGCGGTTGCCAAATTAAACATCGATTGGCCCGCCGAGCGTCACGCTGAGCCTCAGAAATCTAAATTGGATGAAAGGTTTCTGAGGCGAAGCAGCCACCTCTGAGACGGAGCCTTCCATTCTTCCCAGACCTCCACAGTGAGCTGTCGAGGTCCTGGGAAGGCCGTACTCCGCTCGTGTTTTCTCCCCACCGCTGCTAGTCATTACGGTAATGTGGCGGGAGTCGCGGAGTGCGGCTATAAAGCGATGCCCGGGTAGAGCAGTCTCTGGCTACCTATCTGTCCCCGGTGCGGCATCGTCTTTGAAGGCTCGACCTTACCATCAAGGCCGCTGAGAACAACGTCGGCTTTGATGGCTAAGAAGTGCTGTGGCAGCAGGATTGGCTGGGGCTTGCATGCACACTATGGCGGTGTTGCAGGCATACCAAGCCGACCTGCTGAAAGAGATTGATGAGGAGAGGGGTCAGGTCGATGACATCGCAGAACTGCGTCGGACGGCTGACCTCTGCCTCCAGCGTCACTAAGGAGACCGCCCGTGCTGTAGGGCGGTCTATGTCATCATCCCTTGTGGCCGTGAGAGGCATCTCTGGCTGACCCTGTCCGACATGAAAAAGCGGGACAGGGTCTGCTGCCTATTGGACGCCCCTGCAGCCTTCTGGCCTGTTCGGCGACTCCGTTAATGAGGTCGTCGATAGGTACCAGGAGGCCCGTAAACAGGCGGCGGCGTTCAAGAGTTTCCTCCCACGTCGATCTCAGGGGGCATCGGGACGAGAGATGCCCCCACCGCGTGCCAGCTCCTCATATAGGCATGTGCAAAAACAGAGCGTCGCCTCGTTCCCCCTAAAAAACAGCAGGGGCGAGCGGCGCTCTGGGCGGGGCTTCGGTCCTAAAGACCTGAGGGCCTTTTGGACAGGAAGTCCACGGCCAAGAAGCCCTGATATGAGTGGCTCAGGGCTTCTGAGGGCTGCCCCTCCTGGGGAGGATCAGTTTATGCCGGGTCAGGCGGCACCCGTTCCTCCTCAGGGCCCTCGGGAGTAACTCCGCTATCTCTGCCCTCGTGCCAGAGTGCGGAGGCTTCCAACACGTTTCCCCAGCGGATTCACCCGAGGGTGCGTCACGGCCGAGAGCGCGCTTCCCCTGCGGGTCCCGTTTACAGCTAGCCCGTTGTCTGCCTGCGGTCAACCGTTTCAGGCCACCGGGTTACCTGTATCTCACACACCAGAGGTCAGCCTCGAGAGGCTGATTCCCTTAGTAGATTATTTGCAGCGTGGAAACTTCTGCCAAATGTATCTCAATGGGTCATACTAACGATAGAGAAAGGCTATCGAATTCAGTTCGGTTTTCCACCACCGACGTTCAGGGGAGTCACACCGACAGTAGTCGGCCCCAGCAGGCTCTGGTGATGGAACAGGAAGTAAGATCCTGCTCAGGAAGGAGGCCATCGAGGTGGTCCCTCCTCATGCTGTGGAATCTGGGTTTTACAGCCGCTACTTCATTGTTCCAAAAGAAGGCGGGGGTTGCGTCTATCCTAGATCTGAGGGTCTTGAACCGCTCAGTCAGCAGACTGAAGTTCAAAATGCTTACCATCAAGCATGTGGTGACTCAAATCAGATCCGAGGACTGGTTTGTCAACATAGATCTGAAAGACGCATACTTCCATATATCCATCCTTCCTCAACACAGGAAGTTTCTGAGGTTCGCTTTCGGGCGTAGCATACCAATATCAGTACTTCCGTTCGGCCTAGCACTCTCACCCCGCACATTTCACGAAGTGTATGGATGCAGCTCTGGCTCCACTGAGACTCCAGGGCATCCGCATACTCAATTATATCGACGATTGGTTGATATTAGCTCAATCAGAGCAGATGGCAGTTCAACATCGAGATGTTGTTCTGTCTCACATGGGGAGCTGGGTTTGAGACTGAGCGCCAAGAGAAGAGTGTATTGCGTCCCGCTCAGAGGACCACATACCTAGGCGTGGTGTGGGATTCGACCACAATGTGGGCACGCTTGTCTCCTGCCCGTGTGCAGTCAATCCTCATGTCAGTCGAGAGAGTCAGGAAGGCCAGTCATTCACTGTCAAGCAGTATCAGAGACTGTTGGGCCTGATGGCAGCTGCGTCCAACGTGATACCCTTTGGCCTGCTGTACATGAGACCCCTACAGTGGTGGCTCAGGACCAAGGGGTTCTCCCGAGAAACCCACTCCGCAAAATCAAAGTGTCACGCCCGTGCAGTTCGGGCCTTAGACTTGTGGAGGAAGCCTTGGTTTCCTGAATCAGGGCCCAAGGTTAGGAGCTCTATGTCGCGGACCTCCCTTGCGACAGATGCATCCCTAACCGGTTGGGGCGCAGTATTGAGCAGGCGCCCGGCCCACGGTCTGTGGGCGATCACCACCAGGGTGGCATATCAATCTGCTAGAGATGTTAGCGGTCTTTCGTGCTTTGAAGCACTTTCTCCCAGACCTGAGAGGTCACCATGTGTTGGTGCACACCGACAACACAGCGGTGGTCTCTTACATCAACCACCAGGGAGGTCTGCGTTCGCGCCCCTTGAACAAGCTGGCGCACCAGATCCTTGTGTGGTCCCAGGACAAAATCTGCTCGCTGAGAGCGATCTACATCCTGGGCATCTCAATACGGGAGCCGACACCCTGTCGAGACAGGGGTTGAGGCCGGGAATGGATGCTTCACCCGGCGTGGTGAAGCAGATCTGGTCGAGATTTTACCAGGCAGAGGTGGACCTCTTTGCTTCTCGAGGAATGCACAATGTCCCCTCTGGTTCTCTCTAGTTCATCCAGCTCCCCTGGGACTGGATGCCATGTCTGAGCGTGGCCAAGGCGTCGCCTGTCGCATTTCCCGATTGCCCTGCTCCCGGGGTTCTGGCGAGAGTGTGCCAGGGCGGAGTCAGACTACTGTTGGTAGCCCGTTCTGGCCGGGCGAGTATGGTTTGCGGACCTCATCGGCCTAGTAGGCGGTCATCCGTGGGAGATCCCCTGAGGCCGGATCTACTCTCTCAGGCGGGGAACAATAGTTCACCCTCGCCGGAGTTGTTGAAGCTGTGGGTGTGGCCCCTGAGGGGCTCAACTCATAGCCTCTGGTCTTTCAGCTGAGGTTGTTGAGACCATCCTCCAATCCAGAGCTCCCTCTACGAGGGCGTGTATGCCAGGAGGTGGGAAATGTTCACTTCCTGGTGTGGAGATCGCCACTTAAACCCAGTTAACTGCCCAGTAGGTTCAGTGCTGGAGTTCCTTCAGGCGAGATTCTCCACCGGGTTATCCCACTCCACCCTAAAGGTCTACGTGGCAGCTATATCTGCATATCATGACCCTATTGGTGGCCACTCAGTGGGTAAACACCCATTAGTTACCACGATTCCTCCACGGTGTGCTGAGGCTGAGACCTCCAGTGCGGACCAGAATTCCCCTGGGATTTGGTTGTGGTGTTAGAGGCTCTGTGTAAGGCACCCTTCGAGCCTCGAAGAGGTTCCTTACCGGTCTTATCTTTTAAGACAGCATTTCTCCTCGCCATCACCTCTCTGCGGAGGGTGGGAGATCTGCAGGCCCTCTCAGTGGCCCCTACTCACCTGGACTTTGCCCCAGGCATGTCCAAGGCTTTTTATACCCACGAGTGGGTTATACACCTAAAGTGCCCTCTGTTACACCACAGCCGATCGTACTGCAGGCCTTCTGTCCTCCCCCTTCCAGGATCCAGACCAGCGGAAGTTCAACTGCATGTGTCCAGTGCGAGCACTGGACACTTATGTCTTGCGCAGGACTGCGTCTCTGCGGAGAGTCGGACCAATTACTTATTTGTTTTGGTCCGGCGAATAGGGGTGGCGCTGCCGCTAAGCGGACTGTTAGCAGGTGGATAGTTGAGGCTATCCACCTGGCCTATGAAACCTCTGCACTCCCATGCCCTCTCGGGGTCAGGCGCACTCTACAAGGGGTATGGCGGCCTCTAAGGCTTATCTTAGCGGTGTCCCCTCGGGGACATCTGCAACGCTCTTGAGGTGGTCCACGCCCTCCACTTTGCCCGGTTTTACAACTTGGACATGAGGGCTGCTCCTGGCTCCTCTGTCCTTTCCTGATGGGTGGTCTGAGGACCCCTTTTCAGGCAGGGCCTTGGAATTATGGCGGCGTGGGCATCTCGTTTCCCAAAGCGTTTGTGGCGCAGCTCGAGTTCCTGAAGAGAGGCGTCTCAGGTTACGAATGTAACCATGGTTCCTCTAGAGAGCGAGGCGCTGCGTCGATGCCATACTTCCCGCACCCCTGCCGGCGCTTACTTCACTACGAGGCTGGTGCGGCATCGCAGAGCGTCACTTTATACTTCCTGGTCGGCGGCGTCATCTGCGTCCATGGCGTCGCTCCCCTCCATTGGACAGACTTTACACGTGGTTCAGAGCGGCGCACGCTGAAGGCGTTCCCAAAGCGTTTGTGACGCAGCGTCTCGTTCCCTAGAGGAACCATGGTTACATTCGTAACCTGAGACGTTTTTGACTTTTTATGAGTAGAAATGATGTTTTATTGCATCTGAGTAAATTAACTCAAAACAAGCCTAGAAGTGCTTTAAAGGTTGTTTCTCAGCGAGAGAAAGCTTTTTCATGCAGTTTCAATGCAGAATGAGCCTTTTCAGTGAGATTCTAGTTTTAGACAAAAAATGTCATTTTAGAGCTCAAAAAGCAAAATTTGCTTAGTTTTTGACTTTTTATGACCAGAAATGATGTTTTACTGTTTATAATCAAACAAACTCAAAACAAGCCTAGAAGTGCTTTAAAGGTTGTTTCTCAGCGAGAGAAAGCTTTTTCATGCAGTTTCAAAGGAGAATGAGCCTTTTCAATGAGATTCTAGTTTTGGACACAAAATGTCATTTTAGAGCTCAAAAAGCACAATTTGCTTAGTTTTTGACTTTTTATGAGCAGAAATGTTGTTTTAGGGATTCTGAGTAAATGAACTCAAAACAAGCCTAGAAGTGCTTTAAAGGTTGTTTCTCAGAGAGAAAGCTTTTTCATGCAGTTTCAATGCAGAATGAGCCTTTTCAGTGAGATTCTAGTTTTAGACAAAAAATGTCATTTTAGAGCTCAAAAAGCAAAATTTGCTTAGTTTTTGACTTTTATGAGCAGAAATGTTGTTTTAGTGATTCTGAGGAAATGAACTCAAAAAAGCCTAGAAGTGCTTTAAAGGTTGTTTCTCAGCGAGAGAAGCTTTTTCATGCAGTTTCAATGCAGAATGAGCCTTTTCAGTGAGATTCTAGTTTTAGACAAAAATGTCATTTTAGAGCTGAAAAAGCAAAGTTTGCTTAGTTTTTGACTTTTTATGACCAGAAATGATGTTTTACTGTTTATAATCAAACAAACTCAAAACAAGCCTAGAAGTGCTTTAAAGGTTGTTTCTCAGCGAGAGAAAGCTTTTTCATGCAGTTTCAAAGCAGAATGAGCCTTTTCAGTGAGATTCTAGTTTTGGACACAAAATGTCATTTTAGAGCTCAAAAGCAAAATTTGCTTAGTTTTTGACTTTTTATGAGCAGAAATGTTTTTAGTGATTCTGAGGAAATGAACTCAAAACAAGCCTAGAAGTGCTTTAAAGGTTGTTTCTCAGCGAGAGAAAGCTTTTTCATGCAGTTTCAATGCAGAATGAGCCTTTTCAGTGAGATTCTACTTTTGGACAAAAAATGTCATTCTAGAGCTCAAAAAGCACAATTTGCTTAGTTTTTGACTTTTTATGAGCAGAAATTTTGTTTTAGTGATTCTGAGGAAATGAACTCAAAACAAGCCTAGAAGTGCTTTAAAGGTTGTTTCTCAGCGAGAGAAAGCTTTTTCATGTAGTTTCAAAGTAGAATGAGCCTTTTCAGTGAGATTCTAGTTTTGGACACAAAATGTCATTTTAGAGCTCAAAAGCACAATTTGCTTAGTTTTGACTTTTTATGAGCAGAAATGATGTTTTATTGCATCTGAGTAAATGAACTCAAAACAAGCCTAGAAGTGCTTTAAAGGTTGTTTCTCAGCGAGAGAAAGCTTTTTCATGCAGTTTCAAAGCAGAATGAGCCTTTTCATTGAGATTCTAGTTTTGGACACAAAATGTCATTTTAGAGCTCAAAAAGCACAATTTGCTTAGTTTTTGACTTTTTATGAGCAGAAAGGATGTTTTATTGCATCTGAGTAAATGAACTCAAAACAAGCCTAGAAGTGCTTTAAAGGTTGTTTCTCAGCGGAAGAAAGCTTTTTCATGAAGTTTCAAAGCAGAATGAGCCTTTTCAGTGAGATTCTAGTTTTGGACACAAAATGTCATTTTTAGAGCTCAAAAGCACAATTTGCTTAGTTTTGACTTTTTATGAGTAGAAACTACGTTTTATTGCATCTGAGTAAATGAACTCAAAACAAGCCTAGAAGTGCTTTAAAGGTTGTTTCTCAGCGAGAGAAAGCTTTTTCATGCAGTTTCAAAGCAGAATGAGCCTTTTCAGTGAGATTCTAGTTTTGGACACGAAATTTCATTTTAAAGCTCAAAAAGCACAATTTGCTTAGTTCTTGACTTTTTATGACCAGAAATGATGTTTTACTGTTTATAATCAAACAAACTCAAAACAAGCCTAGAAGTGCTTTGAATGTTGTTTCTCAGTGAGAGAAAGCTTTTTCATGCAGTTTCAAAGCAGAATGAGCCTTTTCATTGAGATTCTAGTTTTGGACACAAAATGTCATTTTAGAGCTCAAAAAGCACAATTTGCTTAGTTTTTGACTTTTTATGAGCAGAAAGGATGTTTTATTGCATCTGAGTAAATGAACTCAAAACAAGCCTAAAGTGCTTTAAAGGTTGTTTCTCAGCGGAGAAAGCTTTTTCATGAAGTTTCAAAGCAGAATGAGCCTTTTCAGTGAGATTCTAGTTTTGGACACAAAATGTCATTTTAGAGCTCAAAAAGCACAATTTGCTTAGTTTTTGACTTTTTATGAGTAGAAACTACGTTTTATTGCATCTGAGTAAATGAACTCAAAACAAGCCTAGAAGTGCTTTAAAGGTTGTTTCTCAGCGAGAGAAAGCTTTTTCATGCAGTTTCAAAGCAGAATGAGCCTTTTCAGTGAGATTCTAGTTTTGGACACGAAATTTCATTTTAAAGCTCAAAAAGCACAATTTGCTTAGTTCTTGACTTTTTATGACCAGAAATGATGTTTTACTGTTTATAATCAAACAAACTCAAAACAAGCCTAGAAGTGCTTTGAATGTTGTTTCTCAGTGAGAGAAAGCTTTTTCATGCAGTTTCAAAGCAGAATGAGCCTTTTCAGTGAGATTCTAGTTTTGGACACAAAATGTCGTTTTAGAGCTCAAAAAGCACAATTTGCTTAGTTTTTGACTTTTTATGAGTAGAAACTACGTTTTATTGCATCTGAGTAAATGAACTCAAAACAAGCCTAGAAGTGCTTTAAAGGTTGTTTCTCAGCGAGAGAAAGCTTTTTCATGCAGTTTCAAAGCAGAATGAGCCTTTTCAGTGAGATTCTAATTTTGGACACGAAATTTCATTTTAAAGCTCAAAAAGCACAATTTGCTTAGTTCTTGACTTTTTATGACCAGAAATGATGTTTTACTGTTTAAAATCAAACAAACTCAAAACAAGCCTAGAAGTGCTTTAAATGTTGTTTCTCAGTGAGAGAAACCTTTTTCATGCAGTTTCAAAGCAGAATGAGCCTTTTCAGTGAGATTCTAGTTTTGGACACGAAATTTCATTTTAAAGCTCAAAAAGCACAATTTGCTTAGTTCTTGACTTTTTATGACCAGCAATGATGTTTTACTGTTTATAATCAAACAAACTCAAAACAAGCCTAGAAGTGCTTTAAAGGTTGTTTTTCAGCGAGAGAAAGCTTTTTCATGCAGTTTCAAAGCAGAATGAGCCTTTTCAGTGAGATTCTAGTTTTGGACACAAAATGTCATTTTAGAGCTCAAAAAGCACAATTTGCTTAGTTTTTGACTTTTTATAAGCATAAATGATGTTTTAGTGAATCTGAGGAAATGAACTCAAAACAAGCCTAGAAGTGCTTTAAAGGTTGTTTCTCAGCGAGAGAAAGCTTTTTCGTGTAGTTTCAAAGCAGAATGAGCCTTTTCAGTGAGATTCTAGTTTTGGACACAAAATGTCATTTTAGAGCTCAAAAAGCACAATTTGCTTAGTTTTTGACTTTTTATGACCAGAAACTGCATGAAAAAGCTTCCTCTCGCTGAGAAACAACATTTAAAGCACTTCTAGGCTTGTTTTGAGTTTCTTTGCTCAGATGCAATAAAACTAACCTAACCTAACCTAAGCCTAACCTAACCTAACCTAACCCTAACCTAACCTAACCTAATCGAACTCTAACCTAACGCTATCCTAACCCTTAACCTAACCTAACCTAACCTAACCTAACCTAACCTAACCTAACCCTAACGTAAACCTAACCTCACTTTAATCCAACCACAACTCTAACCTAACCTAACCTGACCCTGACCTAACCTAACCTAACCTAATACTAACCCTAACCCTAACCCTAACCCTGACCCTAACTCTAACCCTAACCCTAACTCTAACTCTAACCTATCCAAAACCCTAACTGTGACCCTAATCTAACCCTAACCTTAACCCCAACCCTAACCCTAGTCCGAAGTCTAACAATAACCCTAAACCTAAACCTAAGCCTAACCCTAACCATAACCATAACCATAACCATAACCATAACCATAACCATAACCTAACCTAACCCAAACCCAAACCCAAACCCTAACCTAACCTAACCTAACCTAACCCTAACCCAAACCCTAAACCCAAACCCAAACCCAAACCCAAACCCAAACCCTAAGCCTTACCATAACCGTAACTCTTCTCCTATCCCTAACCCTAATTTTAAACCCTAACCATTACCTTTACACTAACCCTAAGCCTAACCCTAAGCCTAACCTAGCACTAGCCCTAACCCTAACCCTAACCCTTATCCTAACCCTTAACCCAACCATATCCCTAATACTAACCCTAACCTTAACCCTAGCCCTAGCCCTAGCCCTAACCCTTACCCTTACCCTTACCCTTACACTTACCCTTACCCTTACCCTCACCCTCACCTCACCTCACCTCACCTAACCTAACCTAACCTAACCTAACCCTTATTCTAACCCTCTACCTAACCTAACCCTAACCCTAACCCAAACCCTAACCTTAGCCCTAGCCTTAACACTAACCCTAACCTAACCTAACCTAACCTAACCCTTACCCTTACCTAACCTAACCTAACCTAACCTTAAACCTAACCTAACCTAACCTTAACCTTAACCTTAACCTTAACCTAACCTAACCTAACCTTAACCTAACCTAACCTAACCTAACCTAACCTAATCCTAACCTAACCTAACCTATCCCTATCCCTATCCCTCCCTATCCCTATCCCTAAACCTAACTCTAAAACCTAACCCTGACCCTAATTCCTAACTCAAACCTTAACCCTAAACCCTAACCCTAAATCCTAACCCTAACACTTACCCTAAACCCTAACATTTACCCTTTCCTTTAGCCTTACCCTAACCCTAACCATAACCTAACCTAACCTAACCTAACCTAACCTAACCTAACCTAACCCTAACCCAAACCCTAACTCTAATCCTATTCCTAACCCTAACCCTAACCCTAACCCTTATCCCAACCCTTATCCTAACCCTCAACCCAACCAAACCCTAACCCTATCCCTAACCCTAACTCTAAACCTAACCTTAACCCTAACCCTAACCCTAACTGTAACTCAATCTAACCCTAACCTTAACCCCAACCCTAACCCTAATCCAAAGTCTAACAATAACGCTATACCTAAGCCTTAGCCTAACCCTAAACCTAACCCAAACCCAAACCCAAACCCAAACCCATACCCAAACCCAAACCCAAACCCAAACCCTAACTCTTACCTTAAACCTAACTCTTCTCCTATCCCTAACCCTAACCCTAACTCTAAACCCTAACCCTTACCTTTGCACTAACCCTAATCCCTAACCCTAATCTTAACCCTAACCCTAACTCTAATCCTTTACCTAACCCTAATCCCTATCCCTATCCCTATCCCTATCCCTATCCCTATCCCTATCCTATCCCTAACCCTAAACCCTAAACCTATTCTATCCCTAACCATAACCCTAACCCTATATCCTAACCCTAACCCTAAGCCTAACCCTAACCTTAACCTTACCCTTAACCTAAACCTAACCTAACCTAACCTAACCTAACCCCTGGCCTAGCCCTAGCCCTGGCCTAGCCTAGCCTAACCTAACCATAACCCTTATCCTGTGCCTCAACCCAACCATATCCCTAACCCTAAACCTAGCCCTAGCACTACCCTAGCCCTAGCCCTAAACCTAAACCTAAACCTAAACCTAAACCTAAACCTAAACCTAACCCTAACCCTAACCCTAACACTAACCTAATCTAACTCTAACCTAACCTAACCTAAGCCTAACCTAACCTAACCTAACCTAACCTAACCTAACCCTAACAGTAAACCTAACCTCATTTTAATCCAGCCACAGCTCTAACCTAACCTAACCTAACCTAACCTAACCTAAGCCTAACCTAACCTAATACTAACCTAACCTAACCTAACCTAACCTAACCCATCCATAACCCTAACTGTGACCCTAATCTAACCTAACCTTAACCTAACCCTAATCCGAAGTCTAACAATAACCCTAAACCTAAACCTAAGCCTAACCCTAACCATAACCATAACCATAACCCTAAACCAAACCCAAACCCTAACCCTAACCCAAACCCTAAACCCAAACCCAAACCCAAACCCAAACCCAAACCCAACCCAAACCTAAACCTAACCCTTACCATAACCCTAACTCTTCTCCTATCCCTAACCCTAACTCTAAACCATAACCCTTACCTTTACACTAACCCTAAGCCTAACCTAAGCCTAACCTATCCTAGCCCTAACCTAACCCTTATCCTAACCCTTAACGCAACCATATCCCTAACACTAACCCTAACCTTAACCCTAGCCCTAGCCCTAGCCCAAGCCCTAACCCTTACCCTCACCCTAACCCTAACCTAACCCTTATCCTAACCCTCTACCTAACCCTAACCCTAACCTTAACCCTAACTCTAACCTAACCTAACCTAAGCCTAACCTAACCTAACCCTAAACTTAGCCCTAGCCTTAACACTAACCCTAACCCTAACCCTAACCCTAACCTAACCTTACCTAACCCTAACGGTAAACATAACCCTAACCGTAAACCTAAACCTCACTCTATCCCTAACTTTAACCTTAACCCTAACCTTAACCTTAACCCTAACCTAACCTAACCCCTAACCTAACCCTAAGCCTAAACCTAAACCTAAGCCTAAACCTAAACCTAAACCTAAACATAAACATAAACATAAACATAAACCTAACCTAACCTAACCCTAACCTAACCTAACCCCAAACCTAACCCATCCATAACCTATCTGATCCATAACCCTAACCTTAACCTTAATCTAACCCTAACCCTATCCTTAACCTTAACTCTAACACTAAACCCTAACCCCAACCCTAACCCTAACCTTAATCTAACCCTAACCATAACCCTAACCATATCTCTAATCTAACCGTAACCCTAACCCTAATTCTAACCCTGCCTAACCTAACCTAACCCTATCCTATCCTATCCCTATCCCTATCCCTAATCCTCTGGCCTAACCTAACCTAACCTAGCCTTAACCTAACCTAACCTAACCTAACCTAACCCTAACCCTAACCTAAGCCTAGCCTAACTTCTAACCCCTAACCCTAGCCTAACCTTACCTAACCTAAACCTAACCTAAGCCTAACCTAACCTAACCCTAACCTAACCTTCTTCTTCTAACCTAACCTAAGCCTAACCTAACCTAACCCTAACCTAACCTGGCCTAACCTAACCTAACCTAACCTAACCCTGCCTAACCTAACCTAACCTAACCTAACCCTTAACCTAACCTAACCTAACCTAGCCTAACCTAAACCCTAACCTAACCTAACCTAAAGCCTGGCACAACCTAACCTAAACCTAACCTAACCTAACCTAACCTAACCTAATTTAACCTTAACCCTAACCTAACCTAGCCTAACCTAAACCTTCTTCTAACCTAACCTAACCTAACCTAACCTAGCCTAACCTAACCTAATCTAACCTAACCTAACCTAACCTAACCTAATCCTAACCTAACCTAACCTAACCTAACCTAAACCCAACCTAACCCTAACCTTAACCTAACCTAACCCTAACCTATCCTAACCTAACCTAACCTAACCTAAACCTAACCCTAACCTAACCTAACCTAACCTAATCCTAACTTCAACCTAACCTAGCCTAACCTAACCTAACCCTAACCTAACCTAACCTAACCTGGCCTAACCTAACCTAACCTAACCTAGCCCTAACCTAACCCTTCCTCTAACCTAACCTTAACCTTCTAACCTAACCCTGGCCTAACCTAACCTAACCTAACCTAGCCTAGCCTAACCTAAGCCTAGCCCTAACCTAACCTAGCCTAACCTAACCTAACCTAACCTAACCTAACCTAGCCTAACCTAACCTAACCTAAGCTAACCCCTCCTAACCTAACCTAACCTAACCCTAACTAAGCCTTCTTAACCTAACCTAGCCTAACCTAACCTAACCTAACCTAACATAACCTAACCTAACCTTAGCCTTAACCTAACCTAACCTAACCTAACCTAACCTAACCTAACCTAACCTAACCTAACCTAACCTAGCCCTAACCTAACCTAACCTAACCTAACCTAACCTAGGCCTTAACCTAACCTAACCTAACTAACCTAACCTAACCTAACCTAACCTAACCTAACCTAACCTAACCTAGCCTAACCTAACCTAACCTAACCTAACCTAACCTAACCTAACCTAACCTAACCTAACCTAACCTAACCTAACTTCTTCTAACCTAACCTAACCTAAACCTAACCTAACCTAACCCTAACCTAACCTAACCTAACCTAACCAACCTAACTTCTAACTTCTAACCTAACCTAACCTAACCTAACCTCTCTAACCTAACCTAACCTAACCTAACTTCTAGCCCTTCCTAACCTTTACCCTAACCTAACCTAACCTAACCTAACCTAACCTAACCTAACCTAACCCTAACCTAACTTAACCTAACCTAGCCTAACCTAACCTAACCTAACCCCTAACCTAACCTAGCCTAGCCTAACCTAACCTAACCCCTAACCTAGCCTAGCCTAACCTAACCTAGCCTGGCCTAACCTAACCTAACCTAACCTAACCTAACCTAACCTAACCTAACCTAACCTAACCTAACCTAACCTAACCTAACCTACCCTAACCTAGCCTAACCTAACCTAACCTAACCTAACCTAACCTAACCTAACCTAACCTAACCTAGCTAACCTAACCTAGCCTTCTTCCTAACCTAACCTAACCTAACCTAACCTAACCTAACCTAACCTAACCTAACCTAACTAACCTAACAACCTAACCTAACCTAACCTAACCTAACCTAGCCTAACCTAACCTAACCTAGCCTAACCTAACCTAACCTCCTAACCTAACCTAACCTAACCTAACCTAACCTAACCTAACCTAACCTTCCTAACCCTAACCTCTTCTAACCTAACCTAGCCCTAACCTAACCTAACCTAACCTAACCTAACCTCTTCCTAACCTGCTTCTAACCTAACCTAACCTAACCCTAACCTAACCTAACCTAACCTAACCTAACCTAACCTAACCTAACCTAACCTAACCTAACCTAACCTAACCTAACCTTCTAACTTCTTAACCTAACCTAACCTAACCTAACCTAACCTAACCTAACCTAACCTAACCTAGCTTCTTAACTTCTTCTTTCTTCCTAACCTAACCTAACCTGCCTAACCTAACCTAACCTAACCTAGCCTAACCTAACCTAACCTAACCTAACCTAACCTAACCTAACCTAATTCTTCTTCTCTAACCTAACCTAACCTAACCTAACCTAACCTAACCTAACCTAACCTAACCTAACCTAACCTAATTCTTCCTTAACTTCTAACCTTCCTAACCTTCTTAACCTAACCTAACCTAACCTAACCTAACCTAACCTAACCTAACCTAACCTAACTCTAAACCTAGCCTAACCTAACCTAACCTAACCTAACCTAGCCTAACCTAACCTAACCTAACCTAACCTAACCTAACCTAACCTAACCTAACCTAACCTAACCTAACCTAACCTAACCTAACCTAACCTAACCTAACCTAACCTAACCTAACCTAACCTAACCTAACCTAACCTAACCCTAGCCCTAACCCCTAACCTAACCTAACCTAACCTAACCTAACCTAGCCTAGCCTAACCTAACCTTCTTCTTCCTAACCTAACCTAACCTAACCCTAACCTAACCTAACCTAACCTAACCTAACCTAACCTAACCTAACCTAACCTAACCTAACCTAACCTAACCTAACCTAACCTTTCTTCAACCTAACCTAACCTAACCCTAACCTAACCTAACCTAACAACCTAACCTAACACAACCTAACCCTTCTTCCTAACCTAACCTAACCTAACCTAACCTAAACCTAGCCTAACCCTAACTTCTTCTAACCTAACCTAACCTAACCTAACCTAACCTAACCTAACCTAACCTAACCTAACCTAACCTAACCTAGCCTAACCTAACCTAACCTAACCTAACCTAACCTAACCTAACCTAGCTTAACTTCCTAACCTAACCTAAACCTAACCTAACCTAACCTAACCTAACCTAACCTAACCTAACCTAACCTACCTAACCTAACTTAACCTAACCTAACCTAACCTAACCTAACCTAACCTAACCTAACCTAACCTAACCTAACCTAACCTAACCTTAACCTAACCTAACCTAACCTTCTAACCTAACCTAACCTAACCTAACCTTACTAACTTCTTCTAGCCTAACCTAACCTAACCTAACCTAACCTAACCTAGCCTAACCTAAGCTTCTTCTGGCCTGGCCTAACCTAACCTAACCTAACCTAACCTAACCTAACCTAGCCTCTTCTTCCTAACCTGGCCTAACCTAACCTAACCTAACCTAACCTTCTTCTTCTTCTTCTTCTTCTTCTAACCTTAACCTAACCTAACCTAACCTAACCCTAACCTAACCTAACCTAACCTAACCTAACCTAACCTAACCTAACCTAACCTAGCCTAACCTAACCTCTTCTGGCCTAACCTGGCCTAACCTTAACCTAACCACAGCTAGCTTCTTCAACCTAACCTAACCTAGCCTAACCTAACCTGGCCTAACCTAACTTAACCTAACCTAGCCTAACCTAACCTAACCTAACCTAAACTAGCCCTAACCTAGCCTAGCCTTAACCTAACCTAACCTGGCCTGGCCTAAGCCTGGCCTAGCCTATTTCAACCTAACACAGCCTAACCTTCCTAACCTAACCTAACTTAGCCTGGCTTCTTAACCTAACCTAGCCTAACCTAACCTAACCTTCTTCTAACCTAACCTAACCTAACCTAACCTAACCTAACTTCTTTAACCTAACCTAACCTAACCTTCTAACCTAACCTAACCTAACCTAACCTAACCTAACCTAACCTAACCTAACCTAACCTAACCTAACCTAACTAACTTCTTCTTCTTCTAACTAACCTAACCTAACCTAGCCTAACCTAACCTAACCTAACCTAACCTCTAACCTAACCTAACCTAACCTAGCCTAACCTCAACCTAGCCTAGCCTAACCTAACCTAACCTGGCCTAACCTAAGCCTAGCCTAACCTGGCTTCTAACACTGGCCTAACCTTCTTCTTCTTCTTAACCTAACCTAACCTAGCCTAACCTAACCTAGCCTAACCTAACCTAACCTAACCTTCTTCTAACTAACCTAACTTAACCTAACCTAGCCTAACCTAACCTAACTTCTAAACTAACCTAACCTAACCCTAACCTAGCCTAACCTAACCTAACCTAACCTTCTTCTAACCTAACCTAACCTAACCTAACCTAACCTAACCTAACCTAACCTAACCTAACCTAACCTAACCTAACCTAACCTAACCTAACCTAGCCTAACCTAACCTAACCTCTTCCCTAACCTAACCTAACCTAGCTAACCTAACCTAACTAACTTCTTCTTCTTAACCTAACCTAACCTAACCTAACCTAACCTAACCTAACCTAACCTAACTTCTTCTTCCTAACCTAACCTAACCTAACCTAACCTAACCTAACCCTAACCTAACCTAACCTAACCTAACCTAACCTAACCTAACCTAAACCTAACCTTCTTCTAACCTAACCTAACCTAACCTAACCTAACCTAACCTAACCTAACCTAACCTAACCTAGCCTAACCTAACCTAACCTTCCTAACCTAACCTAACCCCTAACCTAACCTAACCTAACCTGGCTTCTTCTTCTTCTAGCCTAACCTAACCTAACCTAACCTAACCTAACCTAACCTAACCTAGCCTAACCTAACCTAACCTAACCTAACCTAACCTAACCCTAACCTAACCTAGCCTAACCTAACCTAACCCTTCTTCTAACCTAACCTAACCTAACCTAACCTAACCTAACCTGGCTTCTTCTAACCTAACCTAACCTAACCTTCTTCTTCTAACCTAACCTTCTTCTTAACCTAACCTAACCTAACCTAACACTCTAACCTAACCTAACCCTAACCTAACCTAACCTAACCTAACCTAACCTAACCTAACCTAACCTAACCAACCTTCTTCCTAACCTAACCTAACCTAACCTAACCTAACCTAACCCTAACCTAACCTAACCTAACCTAACCTAACCTAACCTAACCTAACCTAACCTAACCTAACCTAGCCTAACCTAACCTAACCTAACCTAACCCTAACCTAACCTAACCTAGCCTAGCCTAACCTAACCTAACCTTCTAACCTAACCTAACCTAACCTAACCTAACCTAACCTAACCTAACCTAACCTAACCTAGCCTAACCTAACCTAACCTAAGCCTAGCCTAACCTCTTCTAACCTCTTCTAACTTCTAACCTCTCTAACCTAACCTAGCCTAACCTTAACCTTCTAACCTAACCTGCCTAACCTAACCTAACCTAACCTAACCTGGCCTAACACTTAACCTAACCTAACCTAACCTAACCTGGCCTCAACCTAACCTAACCTAACCTAACTCTAACCTAACCTAACCTAACCTAACCTAACCTAACCTAACCTAACCTAACCTAACCTAGCCTAGCCTAACCTAACCTAACCTAACCTAACCTGGCCTAACCTAACCTAACCTAACCTAACCTGGCCTAACCTAACCTAACCTAACCTAACCTAACCTAACCTAACCTAACCTAACCTAACCTAACCTAACTTCTAACCTAACCTAACCCTAACCTAACCTAACCTAGCTTAACTTCTTCTAACCTAACCTAACCTAACCTAACCTAACCTAACCTAGCTTCTTCCTAACCTAACCTGGCCTAACCTAACCTAACTTCTAACCTAACCTAACCTAACCTAACTAACCTAACCTAACCTAACCTAACCTAACCTAACCCCTAACCTAACCTAACTTCTTCTTCTAACCTAACCTAACCTAACCTAACCTAACCTAACCTAACCTCTTCCTAACCTAACCTAACCTAACCTAACCTAACCTAACCTAACCTAACCTAAGCCTAACCTAACCTGGCCTAACCTAAGCTAACCTAACCTAACCTAACCTAACCTAACCTTAACCTAGCCCTAACCTAACCTAACCTAACCTAACCTAACCTAACCTAACCTAACCTAACTTAACTTCTTCAACCTAACCTAACCTAACCTAACCTTTAACCTAACCTAACCTAACCTAACCTAACCTAACCTAACTAACCTAACCTAACTTCTTCTTCTTCTAACCTAACCTAACTTCTTCTAACCTAACCCTGGCCTAACCTAGCCTAACCTAACCTAACCTAACCTAACCTAACCTAACTAACCTAACCTAACCTAAACTAGCCTAACCTAACCTTCTTCTTCTTCTTCCTAACCTAACCTAACCTAACCTAACCTAACCCTCCTTCTAACCTAACCTAACCTAGCCCTAACCTAACCTAACCTAACCTAACCTAACCTCTAACCTAACCTACCTAAGCCTAACCTAACCCTCTTCCTAACCTAACCTAACCTAACCTAACCTAACCCTAACTTAACCTAACCTAACCTAACCTAACCTAACCTAACTAACCTAACCTAACCTAACCTAACCTAACCTAACCTAGCCTAACCTAACCTAACCTAACCTAACCTCTTCCTAACCTAACCTAACCTAACCTAACCTAACCTAACCTAGCCTAACCTAACCTAACCTAACCTAACCTAACCTAACCTAACCTAACCTAACCTAACCTAACCTAACCTAACCTAACCTAACCTAACTTCTTCTTCTTCTTCTTCTTCTTCTTCTTAACCTCTTCTCTTCTAACCTAACCTAACCTAACCTAACCTAACCTTCTTCCTAACCTAACCTAACCTAACCTAACCTAACCTAACCTAACCTTCTTCTTCTTCTTCTTCTTCTTCTTCCTAACCTAACCTAACCTAACCTAACCTAACCTAAGCCTAGCCTAACCTAGCCTAACCTAACCTAACCTAACCTAACCTAACCCTAACCTAACCTAACCTAACCTAACCTAACCTAACCTAACCTAACCTAACCTAACCTAACCTAACCTAACCTAGCCTAACCTGGCCTAACCTAACCTAGCCTAGCCTAACCTAACCTCTTCTTCTTAACCTGGCCTAACCTAACCTAACCTAACCTAACCTAACCTAACCTAACCTAACCTAACTAACCTTCTTCCTAACCTAACCTAACCTTAGCCTAACCTAACCTAACCTAACCTAACCTTAACCTAACCTTCAACCTTCTTCTTCTTAACCTAACCTAACCTAACCTAACCTCTTCCTAACCTAACCTAACCTAACCTAACCTAACCTAACCCTAACCTAACCTAACCTTAACCTAACCTAACCTAACCTAACCTAACCTAACTTAACCTAACCTAACCTAACCTAACCTAACCTAACCTAACCTAACCCTAACCTAACCTAACCTAACCTAACCTAACCTAACCTGGCCTAACCTAACCTAACCTAACCTAACCTAACCTAACCTAACCTAACCTAACCTAACCTAACCTAGCCTAGCCTAACCTAACCTAACCTAACCTAACCTAACCTAAGCCTAACCTAACCTAACCTCTTCTAACCTTCTTCAACCTGGCCTAACTTAACCTAACCTAACCTAACCTAACCTAACCTAAACTAACTTTAACCTAACCTAACCTAACCTAACCTAACCTAACCTAACCTAAGCCCTAACCTAACCTAACCTAACCTAACCTAACCTAACCTAACCTAACCTAACCTAACCTAACCTTCTTCTAACCTAACCTAACCTAACCTAACCTAACCTAACCTAACCTAACCTAAGCCTAACCTAACCTAACCTAGCCTAACCTAGCTTCCTTCTTCTTCCTCTTCTTAACCTAACCTAACCTAACCTAACCTAACCTAAGCCTAACCTAACCTTTAACCTAACCTAACCTAACCTAACCTAACCTAACCTAACCTGGCCTAACCTAGCCTAACCTAACCTAACCTAACCTTAACTTCTAACCTAACCTAACCTAACTTAACTAACCTAACCTTCTTCTAGCCTAACCTAACCTAGCCTAACCTAACCTAACTGGCCTAAGCCTTCTTCTTCTAACCTTCTAACCTAACCTAACCTAACCTAACCTAACCTAACCTAACCTAACCTAGCCTAACCTAGCCTAACCTAGCCTAACCTTAACCTAACCCTAACCTAACCTAACCTAACCTAACCTAACCTAACCTAACCTAACCTAGCCTAGCCTAACCTGGCCTAACCTAACCTAAGCCTAGCCTAACCTAACCTAGCCTAACCTAACCTAACCTAACCTAAACCTAACCTAACCTAACCTAACCTAACCTTCCTAACCTAACCTAACCTAACCTAACCTAACCTAACCTAACCTAGCTAACCTAACCTACTTCTAACTTCTAACCTAACCTAACCTAACCTAACCTAACCTAACCTAACCTAACTAACCTAACCTAACTTAACCTAACCTAACCTAACTTCTTCTTCTTCTTCTAACCTAACCTAACCTAACCTAACCTAACCTAACCTAACCTCAACCTAACCTAACCTCTTCTTAACCTAACCTAACCTAACCTAACCCTAACCTAACCTAACCTAACCTAACCTAACCTAACCTAACCTAACCTAACCTGGCTAACCTAACCTAACCTAACCTAACCTAACCTAACCTAACCTAACTCTAACTAACCTAACTAACCTAGCCTAACTTCTAACCTAACCTAACCTAACCTAACCTAACTTCTTCCTAGCCTAACCTAACCTAACCTAACCTAACCTAACCTAACCTAACCTAACCTAACCTAACCTAACCTAACCTAACCTAACTTAACCTAACCTAACTAACCTAACCTAACCTAACCTAACCTAACCTAACCTAACCTACCTAACCTAACCTAACCTAACCTAACCTAACCTAACCTAACCTAACCTAACCTAACCTAACCTAACCTAACCTAACTAACTCTAACCTAACCTAACCTTCTTCTTAACCTAACCTAACCTAGCCTAACCTAACCTAACCTAACCTAACCTAACCTAACCTAACCTAACCTAACCTAACCTAACCTAACCTAACCTAACTTAACCTAACCTAACCTAACCTAACCTAACCTAACCTAACCTAACCTAACTAACCTAACCTAACCTAACCTTAACCTAACCTAACCTAACCTAACCTAACCTAACCTAACTTAACCTAACCTAACCTAACCTAACTTAACCTAACCTCTTCTAACCTAACCTAACCTAACCTTCTAACTTAACCTAACCTTAACCTAACCTAACCTAACCTAACCTAGCCTAACCTAACTAACCTTCTAACCTAACCTAACCTAACCTAACCTTCTTCTAACCTAACCTAACCACAACCTAAGCTAACCTAACCTAACCTAACCTAGCCTAGCCTAACCTAGCCTAACCTAACCTAACCTAACCTAACCTAACCTAACCTAACCTTCTTCTAACCTAACCTAACCTAGCCTAACCTAACCTAACCTGCCTTCTTCCTTAACTTCTTAAACCTCTTCTTCTTAACCTAACTTAACTTACCTACCTAACCTAACCTAACCTACCTAACCTAACCTAACCTAACCTAACCTAACCTTCTTCTAACTTCTAAACTTCTAACCTAACCTAACCTAACCTAACCTAGCCTAACCTAACCTAACCTAACTAACCTAACCTAACCTAACCTAACCTAACCTAACCTAACCTAGCCCTAACCTAGCCTAACCTAACCTAACCTAACCTAAGCTAACCTAACCTAACCTCTTCCTAACCTAACCTAACCTAACCTAACACTAACCTAACTAACCTAACCTAACCTCTTCTTCTAACCTAACCTAACCTAACTAACCTAACTTAACCTCTTCCTAGCCTAACCTAACCTAACCTAACCTAACCTAACCTAACCTTAGCCTAACCTAACCTAACCTTCTTCTAACCTAACCTAACCTAACCTAACCTAACCTAACTTCTAACTTCTAACCTAGCCTAACCTAGCCTAGCCTAACCTTCTTCCTAACCTAACCTAACCTCTTCCTAACCTAACCTAACCTAACCTAACCTAACTTAACCTAACCTTCTTCTTAACCTAACCTAACCTAACCTAACCTAACCTAACCTAACCTAACCTAACCTAACCTAACCTAACCTAACCCCTAACCTAACCTAACCTAACCTAACCTAACCTAACCTAACCTAACCTAACCTAACCTAACCTAACCTAACCTAACCTAACCTAACCTTCTTAACCTCTTCTTCTTCCTAACCTAACCTAACCTAACCTAACCTAACCTAACCTAACCTAACCTAACCTAACCTAACTTCCTAACCTAACCTAACCTAACCTAACCTAACCTAACCTAACCTAACCTAACCTTAACCTAACCTAACCTAAACCTTAACCTAACTTAACCTAACCTAACCTAACCTAACTTCTTCTAGCCTAACCTAAGCCTAACCTAGCCAACCTGGCCTAACCTGGCCTAACCTAACCTAGCCTAACCTAACCTAACCTAACCTAACCTAACCTAACCTAAGCTAACCTAACCTAACCTAACCTAACCTAACCTCTTCTTAACCTTCTTCTTCTTCTTCTTCTTCTTAGCCTAACCTAACCTAACCTAACCTAACCTAACCTTCTTCTTCTTCTAACCTAACCTAACCTAACTTAACCTAACCTAACCTTCCTAACCTAACCTAACCTTAACCTAACCTAACCTAACCTAACCTTCCTAACTAACCTACCTAACCTAACCTAACCTAACCTAACCTAACCTAACCTAACCTAACCTAACCTAACCTAACCTAACCTAACCTAACCTAACCTAACCTAACCTAACCTAACCTAACCTAACCTAACCTAACCTAACCTAACCCTAACCTAACCTAACCTAACCTAACCTAACCTAACCTAGCCTAACCTAACCTAACCTAACCTCTTCCTAACCTAACCTAACCTAAGCCTAACCTAACCTAACCTAACCTAACCTAACCTAACCTAACCTAACCTTCTAACCTAACTAACTTAACCTTCTAACCTAACCTAACCTAACCTAACCTAACCTTCTTCTTCTTCTAACCTAACCTAACCTAACCTAACTAACCTAACCTAACCTAACCTAACTAAGCTTCTTCTTAGCCTAACCTAACCTAACCTAACCTAACCTAACCTAACCTAACCTAACCTAACCTAACCTAACCTAACCTAACCTAACCTAACCTAGCCTAACCTAACCTAACCTAACCTAACCTAACCTAACCTAACCTAACCTAACCTAACTCTAACCCTAACCTAACCTAACTTCTTCTTCTAACCTAACCTAACCTAACTTCTTCTTCTTCCTAACCTTAACCTAACCTAACCCTAACCTAACCTAACCTAACCTAACCTAACCTAACCTTAACTTAACCTAACCTAACCTAACCTTCTAACCTAACCTAACCTAACCTAACCTAACCTAACCTAACCTAACCTAACCTAACCTAACCTAGCCTAACCTAACCCTAACCTAACCTAACCTTCTAACCTAACCTAACCTAACCTAACCTAACCTAACCTAACCTAACCTAGCCTAACCTAACCTAAGCCTAACCTAACCTAACCTAACCTAACCTAACCTAACCTAACCTTCTTCCTAACCTAACTAACCTAACCTAACTTCTTCTTCTTCTAACCTAACCTAACCTCTTCTTCTTCTTAACCTAACTTCTTCTTCTTCTTCTTAACCTAACCTCTTCTTAACTTCTTCTAACTTGGCCTAACTTAACCTAACCTAACCTAACCTAACCTAACCTAACCTAACTTCTGGCCTAACCTAGCCTAACCTAACCTAACCTAACCTAACCTAACCTAACCTAACCTTTTAACCTAACCTAACCTAACCTAACCCTAACCTAACCTAACCTAACCTAACCTCTAACCTAACCTAACCTAACTTAACTTCTTAACCTAACCTAACTTCTTCTAACCTAACCTAACCTAACCTAACCTAACCTAACCTAACCTAACCTAACTTCTAACCTAACCTTAACTTAACCTAACCTAGCCTAACCTAACCTAACTTCCTAACCTAACCTAACCTAACCTAACCTAACCTAACCCTGGCCTAACCTAACCTAAGCCTAACCTAACCTAACCTAACTTCTAACCTAACCTAACCTAACCTAACCTAACCTAACCTAACCTAACTTCTTCTTAACCTAAGCCTTAACCTAACCTAACCTAACCTAACCTAACCTAACCTAACCTAACCTAACCTAACCTAACCTAACCTAACCCTAACCTAACCTAACCTTCTAGCCTAACCTAACCTAACCTAACCTAACCTAACCTAACCTACCCTAACCTAACCTAACCTAACCTAACCTAACCTAACCTAACCTAGCCTAACCTAACCTAACCTAGCCTAACTTCTAACCTTAACCTAACCTAAGCCTAACCTAACCTTCTAACCTAACTTAACTTAACCTAACCTAACCTAACCTAACCTAACCTAACCTAACCTTGCCTAGCTTCTTCTAACCTAACTTCTAACCTAACTTCTTCTTCTTCTTCTTCTTCTTCTTCCTAACCTAACCTAACCTAACCTAACCTAACCTAACCTAACCTAACCTAACCTAACCTAACCTAACCTAACCTAACCTAACCTAACCTAACCTAACCTAACCTAACCTAACCTAACCTAACTAGCCTAACCTCTTCTTCTTCAGCCTAACCTAGCCTAACCTAACCTAACCTAGCCTAACCTAACCTGGCCTAACCTAACCTAACCTAACCTAACCTAACCTAACCTAACCTAACCTAACCTAACTTCTTCTTCTAACCTAACCTAACCTTCTAACTAACCTAACCTAACCTAACCTAACCTAAGCTTCTAGCCTAACCTTCTTCTTAACCTAGCCTAACCTTAACCTAACCTAGCCTAAACCTAACCTAACCTAGCCTAACCTAACCTAACCTAACCTAACCTAACCTAACCTAACCTAACCTAACCTAACCTTCTAACCTAACTTCTTAACCTGGCTTTAACTTAACCTAACCTTAACTAACCTAACCTAACCCTAACCTCTTCTAACTAACCTAGCCTAACCTAACCTAACCTAACCTAACCTAACCTAACCTAACCTAACCTAACCTAACCTAACCTAACCTAACCTTAACCTAACCTAACCTAACCTAACCTAACCTAACCTAACCTAGCCTAACCTAACCTAACTTCTAACCTCTTCTAACCTAACCTAACCTAACCTAACCTAACCTAACCTAACCTAACCTAACCTAACCTAACCTAGCCTAACCTAACCTAACCTAACTTCTTCTTCCTCTTCCTAACCTAACCTAACCTAACCTAACCTAACCTAACCTAACCTAACCTAACCTAACCTAGCCTAACCTAACCTAACCTAACCTAACCTTAACCTAACCTAACCTAACCTTCTTAACCTAACCTAACCTAACCTAGCTTAGCCTAACCTAAACTTAACTTCTAACCTAACCTAACCTAACCTAACCTAACCTAACCTAACCTAACCTAACCTAACCTAACCTAACCTAACCTAACCTTCTTCTTAACTTCTAACCTAACCTAACCTAACCTAACTTCTTCTTCTTAACCTATTTCTAACCTAACCTAACCTAACCTAACCTAACCTAACCTAACCTAACCTAACCTAACCTAACCTAACCTAACTTAACCTAACCTAACCTAACCTAACCTAACCTAACCTACTAACTTCTTCTTCTAACCTAACCTTCTTCTTTAACCTACTAACCTAACCTAACCCTAACCTAACCTAACCTAACCTAACCTAACCTAACCTCACCTAACCTAACCTAACTTAACCTAACCCTTCTAACCTAACCTAACCTAACCTAACCTAACCTAACCTAACCTAACCTAACCTAACCTAACCTAACCCAACCTAACCTAACCTAACCTAACCTAACCTAACCTAACCTAACCTTCTAACTTCTAACCTTCTTCTAACCTAACCTAACCTAACCTAACCTAACCTAACCTAACCTAACCTAACCTAACCTCTGGCCTAGCCTGGCCTAACCTAACCTCTTCTAACCTGGCCTAACCTAACCTAACCTAACCTAACCTGGCCTAACCTAACCTAACTTCTGGCCTAGCCTAACTTCCTAACCTAACCTAACCTAACCTAACCTAACCTAACCTAGCCTAACCTAGCCTAACCTAACCTAGCACAACCTAACCTAAACCTCTTCTAACCTAACCTAACCTCTAACCTAACCTAACCTAGCCTAACCTAACTAACCTAACTTAACCTAACCTAACCTAACCTAACCTAACCTACCTAACCTAACCTAACCCTAACCTAACCTAACCTAACCTAACCTAACCTAACCTAACCTAACCTAACCTTCTTCTTCTAACTTCTAACCTAACCTAACTTCTAACTTCTAGCCTTCTTCCTAACCTAACCTAACCTTAACTAACCTTAACCTTCTTCTTAACCTAACTTCTTAACCTAACCTTCTTCTTCTTCTTGGCCTAGCACAACTTCTAACCTAACCTCAACCTCTTTCCCTTCAACCTAACTTAACCTAACCTCTAACCTTCTTCTTCTAACCTAACCTAACTTCTCTAACCTAACCTAACCTAACCTAACCTAACCTAACCTAACCTTCCTAACCTAACCTAACCTAACCTAACCTAACCTAACCTAACCTAACCTAACTGGCCTTCCTAACCTAACCTGGCTTAACCTAACCTAACCTAACCTAACCTAACCTAACCTAACCTAACTTTAACCTAACCTAACCCTTCTTTTCTTCTTAACCTAACCTAACCTAGCCTTCTTCTTCTTCTTCTTCTTAACCTAACCTAACCTAACCTAACCTAACCTAACCTAACCTAACCTTCTTCAACTAACTTCTTAACCTTCTTCTAACTTCTTAACCTGGCCTAACCTAACCTAACCTAACCTAAACTAACCTAACCTAACCTAACCTAACCTAACCTAACCTAACCTAACTTTAACCTAACTTAACCTAACCTAACCTAACCTTAACCTAACCTAACCTAACCTAACCTAACCTAACCTAGCCTAACCTAACCTAACCTAACCTAACCTAACCTAACCTAACCTAACCTAACCTAACCTAACCTAACCTAACCTAACCTAACCTAACCTTCCTCTTCTAACTAACCTAACTTAACCTAACCTAACCTAACCTAACCTAACCTAACTTCTTCTAACCTAGCCTTCTTCTTCTTCTTAACCTAACTTCTTCCTAACCTAGCCTAGCTTAACCTCTTCTAACCTAACCTAACCTAACACAGCCTGGCCTGGCCTAACCTAACCTAGCCTAACCTAACCTAACCTGGCCTAACCTAACCTAACCTAACCTAACCTAACCTAACCTAACCTAACCTAACCTAACCTAACCTAACCTAACCTAACCTTCTTCTTAACTTCTAACCTCTTCTTCTAACCTAGCCTAACCTAACCTAACCTAACTTCTTCTTCTTTAACCTTAACCTAACCTAACCTTCTTAACCTAACCTAACTTAACCTAACCTAACCTAACCTTCTTCCTAACCTAACCTTCTTCAGCCTTCTTCTTCTTCTTCTAACCTAACCTAACCTAACCTAACCTAACCTTCTTCTTCTAACCTAACTTAACCTTAACCTAACCTTAACCTAACCTAACCTAACCTTAACCTAACCTAACCTAACCTAACCTAACCCTAGCCTAACCTAACCTAACCTAACCTACCTAGCCTAACCTAACCTGCTACAACTAACCTAACCTAACCTAACCTAACCTAACAACCTTAACCTAACCTAACTAACCTAACCTAACCTAACCTAGCCTAACCTAACCTAGCCTAACCTAACCTAACTTAACTTCTAACTTCTTCTAACTTAACCTAACCTAACCTAACCTAACCTAACCTTCTTAACCTAACTTCTAACCTAACTTCTAACCTAGCCTAACCTAGCCTAACTTAACCTAACCTAACCCTAACCTGGCCTAACCTAACCTAACCTAGCCTAACCTAACCTAACCTAACCTAACCTAGCCTAACCTAACCTAACCTGGCCTAGCCTAACCTAACCTAACCTAACCTAACCTAACCTAAGCCTAGCCTAACCTAGCCTAACCTTCTTCTTTAACCTAACCTAACCTAACCTAACCTAACCTAACCTAACCCTTCTTAACCTAACCTAACCTAACCTAACTTCTTCTTCTTCTAACCTAACTTCTAACCTAACCTAACCTAACCTAACCTAACCTAACCTAACCTAACCTAACCTAACCTAACCTCTAACTTAACTTTAACTTAACCTAACCTCTTCTTAACCTAACCTAACCTAACCTAACCTAACCTAACCTAACCTAGCTTCTTCTTCTTCTTAACCTAGCCTAACCTTGGCCTAACCTAACCCCTAACCTAACCTAACCTAACCTAACCTAACCTAACCTAACCTAACCTAACCTAACCTTCTTCCTAACCTAACCTAACCTAACCTAACCTAACCTAACCTATTCTACAACCTAACCTAACCTAACCTAACCTAACCTAACCTAACCTAACCTAACCTAGCCTAACCTAACCTAACCTGGCTTCTTCCTAACCTAACCTAACTTCTAACCTAACCTTCCTAACTTCTTCTTCTTCTAACCTAACCTAACCTTCTACTTTAGCCTAGCTTCTTCCTAGCCTAACCTAACCTAACCTAACCTAGCCTAACCTAACCTAACCTTCTTCTTCTTCTTCTTCTTCCCTAGCCTGGCCTAACCTTCTTCCTAACCTAACCTAACCTAACCTAACCTAACCTAACCTAACCTAACCTAACTTAACCTAACCTAACTTTAACCTTCCTAACCTAACCTAACCTAACCTAACCTTCTTCTAACCTAGCTTGCTAACCCTCTTCTTCTTCAGCCTAACCTAACCTAACCTAACCCAGCCTAACCTAACCTAACCTAACCTAACCTAACCTAACCTAACCTAACCTAACCTAACCTAACCTAACCTAACCTAACCTAACCTAACCTTCTTCAACCTAACTAACTAACCTAACCTGGCCTAACCTTCTTCAAGCAACCTAACTTCTTAACTTAACCTAACCTTCTAACTTGCTAACTAACCTAACCTGGCCTAACCTAACCTAACTTCTTCCTTCTTCCTAACTTAACCTTCCTAACCTAACCTAACCTAACCTAACCTAACCTAACCTAACCTAACCTAACCTAACCTAACCTAACCTAACCTAACCTAACCCTAACTTCTAACCTCTTCCTAACCTAACTTCTTCTAACCTAACTAACCTAACTTCTAACCTAACCTAACCTAACCTAGCCTAACTACTTCTTCTTCTTAACTAACCTAACCTTCTTCTTCCTAACCTAGCACCTAACCTCTTCTAAGCCTAGCTTCTTCTTCTTCTTCTACTTCTTCAACCTAACCTAACCTAACCTAACCTAACTTCTTCTTCTAGCCTTCTTCTAACAAACCTAACCTAACCTAGCACAACCTGGCCTAACCTAACCTAAGCCTAACCTAACCTAACCTAACCTAACTTAACCTAACTTCTAACTAACTTAACCTAACCTAACCTAACCTAACCTAACCTAACCTAACTTCTTCTTAACCTAACCTAACTAACCTAACCTAACCTAACTTCTTCTTCTTCTTCTTCTTCTTAACCTAACCTAACCTAACCTAACCTTAACCTAGCCTAACCTAACCTAACTTAACCTCTTAGCCTAACCTAACCTAACTGCCTAACCTAACTTTAACCTTCTTCCTAACCTAACCTAACCTAACCTAACCTAACCTAACCTAACCTAACCTAACCTAACTTAACCTAACCTAGCCTAACCTAACCTAACCTAACTTCTAACTTCTTCCTAACCTAACCTAACCTAACCTAAACTAACCTAACCTAACCTAACCTCTTCCTAACCTAACCTAACTTAACCTAACCTAACCTAACCTAAGCCTAACCTAACCTTCTTCCTAACCTAACCTAACCTAACCCTTCTTCTAACCTAGCCTAACTTAACTTCTTCTAACCTAACCTAACCTAACCTAACCTAACCTTCTTCTTTAACTCTTTCTTCTAACCTAACCTAACCTAAGCCTAACCTAACCTAACCTAACCTAACTTAACTGGCCTAACCTAACCTAACCTAGCCTAACCTAACCTAACCTAACCTAACCTCTTCCTAACTAACCTAACCTAACTTAACCTAACCTAACTAACTAAGCCTAACCTCTAACTTCTTCTAACCTAAGCCTAACCTAACCTAACCTAACTTAACCTAACCTAACCTAACCTAACCTAACTTAACCTAACCTAACCTAACCTAACCTAACCTAACCTAACCTAACCTAACCTAACCTAACCTAACCTCTTAACCTAACCTAACCTAACCTAACCTAACCTAACCTAACCTAACCTAACCTAACTAACTAACCTAACCTAACCTAACCTAACCTAACCTAGCCTAACCTAACCTTCTAACCTAACCTTCTTCTTCTTCTTCTTCTAACCTAACCTAACCTAACCTAACCTAACCTAACCTAACCTGGCCTAACCTAACCTAACCTAACCTAGCCTAACCTAACCTAACCTAACCTAACCTAACCTAACCTAACCTAGCCTAACCTAACCTAAGCCTAACCTAACCTAACCTAACCTAACCTAACCTAACCTAACCTAACCTAACCTAACCTAACTAACCTAACTTCTTCTAACCTAACCTAACCTTCTTAACCTAACCTAACCTAACCTAACTTCTTAACTTCTAACCTTCTTTCTTCCTAACCTAACCTAACTTAACCTAACCTTCTAACCTTCTTCTAACCTAACCTAACCTAACCTAACCTAACTTTCTTAACCTAACCTAACCTAACCTAACCTAACCTAACCTAACCTAACCTAACCTAACCTAACCTAACCTAGCCTCTTCTTAACTAACCTAACTTAACCTAACCTAACCTAGCCTAACTTCTTCTTCTTCAACCTAGCTTCTTCTTCTTCTTCTTAAGCCTAACCTAACCTAACCTAACCTAACCTAACCTCTTTAACCTTCTTAGCCTAACCTAACCTAACCTAACCTAACCTAACCTAACCTAACCTAACCTTCTTCTTCCTAACCTAACCTAACCTAACCTAACCTAACCTAACCTAACCTAACCTAACCTAACCTAACCTAACCTAACCTCTTCCTTCTAACCTAACCTAACCTAACCTAACCTAACCTAACCTAACTTCTTCCTAACCTAACCTAACCTAACCTAACCTAACCTAACTTAACCTAACCTAGCCTAACCTAACCTAACCTTTCTTAACTTCTTTAACCTAACCTAACTTAACCTAACCTAACTTCTAACTTCTTCTAACCTAACCTAACCTAACTAAGCCTAACCTAGCCTAACCTAACTTCCTAACCTACCTAACCTAAACTAACCTAACCTAACCTAACCTAACCTAACCTAACTTTCTTCTTCTTCTTCCTAACTTCTTAACCTAACCTAACTTCTTTAACCTAACCCTAACCCTCTTCAACCTAACCTAACCTAACCTAACCTAACCTCTAACTAACCTAACCTAACCTAACTTCTTCTTCTTCTAACCTTCTTCTTCTTCTTTCTAACTTCTAACCTAACCTAACCTAACCTAACTAACTTCTTCTTCTTCAACCTTAACCTAACCTAACCTAACCTAACCTAACCTTCTTCTTAACCTAACCTAACCTAACCTCTTCTAACCTAAACCTAACCTAACCTAACCTTAACCTAACCTAACCTAACCTAACCTAACCTAACCTAACCCTAACCTAACCTAACCTAACCTAACCTTAACCTAACCTAACCTAACCTAACTAGCTAACCTAACTTCTTAACCTAACTTCTTCTTCTTCTTCTTCTTCTTCTTCTTCTTTAACCTAACTAACCTAACCTTCTTCTTCCTAACACAACTTAACTTCTTCAAACCTAACCTAACTTCTTTAACCTACTTCGCCTAGCAACTTCTAACCTAACCTAACCTTCTTCCTAACCTGGCCTAGCCTAACCTAGCCTAACCTAACACAACTTAACCTAACCTCTTCTAAACAACACAACCTAGCACTAACCTAACCTCTTCCTAACCACCAAACTTGGCCTAACCTAACCTAGCCTAACCTAACCTAACCTAACCTAACCTAGCCTAACTTCTAACTTCTTCTTCTTCTTCTTCAGCCTAACCTAACCTAACCTAACCTAACCTAACCTAACTTAACCTTAACCTAACCTAACCTAACCTAACCTAACCTAACCTAACCTACCTAACCTAACCTAACCTAACCTAACCTAACCTAACCTAACCTAACCTAACCTAACTTAACCTAACCTAACTTAACTTAACCTTCTTCAACTTCTTCTAACCTAACCTAACCTAACCTAACCTAACCTAACTAGCCTAGCCTAACCTAACCACAACTGCCTCAACCTAACCTAAGCACAACCTAACTCTTTCTAACCAACTTCAACCTAGCCTAACCTAACCTAACCTAACCTAACCCTTCTTCTTCTTAACCTAACCTAACCTAACCTAACTTCTTCTTCTTCTTCTTCTTCTTCTTAACCTAACTTCTTCTAACTTAACTTCTTCTTCTTCTTCTTCTTCTTCCTAACCTAACCTAACCTAACCTAACCTAACCTAACCTAACCTAACCTAACCTAACCTAACCTAACCTAACCTAACTTAACTTCAACCTAACCTAACTTAACCTAACCACTTAACCTAACCTACAACCTAACCTAGCCTAACCTAACCTAACCTAACTTAGCCTAACCTAACCTAACCTAACCCTTAACCTAACTAACCTAACCTAACCTAACTTCTTCTTCTAACTTAACCTAACAACCTAACCTAACACTAGCCTAACCTCTTAACTTCTTCTTACCTAACCTAACCTAACCTAACCTAACCTAACCTAACCTCTTCTAACCTAACCTAACCTAACCTAACCTAACCTAACCTAACTTAACCTAACCTAACTTCTAACCTAACTTAACCTAACTTAACCTAACCTAACCTAACCTAACCTAACTTAACCTAACCTAACCTAACCTAACCTAACCTAGCCTAACCTAACTAACCTAACCTAACCTAACTAACCTAACCTAACCTAACCTAACCTAACCTAACCTAACCTTAACCTAACCTACTAACCTAGCCTAACCTAACAACCTAACCTAACCTAACCTAACCTAACCTAACCTAACCTAACCTAACCTAACCTAACCTAACCTAACCTAACCTAACCTAACCTAACTTAACCTAACCTAACCTAACCTAACCTAACCTAACCTAACCTAACCTAACCTAACCTAACCTAACCTAACCTAACTTCTTCTAACCTAACCTAACCTAACCTAACCTAACCTAACCTAACCTAACCTAACCTAACCTAACCTAACCTTCTTCTAACCTAACCTAACCTAACCACAACCTTAACCTAACCTAACCTAACCTAACCTAACCTAACACAACCTAGCCTAACCTAGCACACCTAACCTAACCTAACCTTTAGCCTAACCTAACCTCTTAGCCTAACCTAACCTAACCTAACCTAACTTCTTCTAACCTAACCTAACCTAACCTAACCTAACCTAACCTAACCTAACCTAACCTAACTAACCTAACCTAACCTAACTTCCTAACCTAACCTAACCTAACCTAACCTAACCTAACCTAACCTTAACCTAACTTCTTCTTCTTCTTCTTAACCTAAACCTAACCTAACTTCTAACCTAACCTAACCTAACCTAACCTCTTCCTAACCTAACCTAGCTTAACCTAACCTAACCTAACTCTTAACCTAACCTAACCTAACCTAACCTAACCTTCTTCCTAGCCTAACACAACCTAAGCACAACTTCTTCCACAACCTAGCCTAACCTAACCTAACTAGCACTAACCTAGCCTAACCTAACCTAACCTAACCTAGCCTAACCTAACCTAACTTCTTCTTCTTCTTCTTCTTCTAACCTAACCTAACCTCTTCTTAACCTTCTTCTTCTTAACCTAACCTAACCTAACCTAACCTAACTAACTTTAACTAACCTAACCTAACCTAACCTAACCTAACCTAACCTTCTTCTCTTCTAACCTAACTTAACCTAACCTAACCTAACCTAACCTAACCTAACCTAACCTAACCTAACCTAACCTAACCTAACCTAACCTAACCTAACCTAGCCTAACACACCTAACCTAACCTAACCTAACCTGCTAACCTAGCCTAACCTAACCTAACCTAACCTAACCTAACCTAACCTAACCTAACCTAACCTAACCTAACCTAACCTAACCTAACCTAACCTAACCTAACCTAACCTAACTTCTAACCTAACCTAACCTAACCTAACCTAACCTAACCTAACCTTCTTTTCTAACCTAACTTAACTTCTTAACTTAACCTAACCTAACCTAACTAACCTAACCTAACCTAACCTAACCTAACCTAACCTTTAACCTAACCAACCTAACCTAACCTAACCTAGCCTCAACCTAACCTAACCTAACCTAACCTAACCTAACCTAACCTAACCTAACCTAACCTAACCTAACCTAACCTAACCTAACCTAACTTCTTCTTCTTCTTCTAGCCTAACTTCTAACCTAACCTAACCTAACCTAACCTAACCTAACCTAACCTAACCTAACTTCTTCTCCCTAACCTTCTTAACCTAACCTAACCTAACCCAACCTAACCCTAAGACTAACTTCTTAACCTAACTTCTTCTTAACCTAACCTACTTCTTCTAACCTAACCTAACCTAACCTAACCTAACCTAACCTAACCTAACTAACCTCTTCTTAACAGACTAACCTAACCTAACCTAACCTAACTTAACACTAACCTTAAACTAACCTAACCTACACCTAACCTAACCTAGCCACAACCTAACCTAACAGACAACCTCCCAGAGGCCTAACCTACAGACAGACAGACTAACCTAACCTACACTAACCTTCTAACAGACTTCTTCTTCTTCTTCTTCTAGACTTCACAACCTAACCTAACTTAACAGACACAACCAACCTAACCTTAACCTAACTAACACAACCTAACCTAACCTAACCTAACCTCTTCTTCAGACTAACTTAACCCTAACTTCTTAACCTAACCTAACCTAACCTAACAGACAACCTAACCTAACCTCTTCTAACCTAACCTAACCTAACCTAAGGCCTAACCTAACCTAACCTAGCTTCAACTTCTAACTTCCTAACACCTTCTTCTTCACAACCTAACAGACAACAGACTAACCCTAACTAACCAACTTTAACCTACAGACAACTAACCTAACCTAGACAGACTAACCTACCAGACACCTAGCCAGGGCCTAACCTAACCTAACTTCTTAACCTAGCCTAACCTAACCTAACCTAACCTAACACAAGACAACCTAACCTAACCTAACCTAACCTAACCTAACCTAACCTAGACAGACTAACCTAACCTAACCTAACCTAACCTAACCTAACAACCTAACCTAACCTAACCTAACCTCTTCTTAACCTAACCTAACCTAACCTAACCTAACTTTAACCTAGCCTAACAGACTTCCAGAGGCTAACCTAAGACTAACTTCTTCTTCTTTAACCTAACCTACAGACAACCTAGGCCTAACCTAGCCTAACCTAACCTAGACTAACCTAACCTAACCTAACTATAACAGACTAACCACAACCTAGCACAACGAGACAACAGACAGCACCTAACCTAACCTAACCACAACCTACAACCTAACCTAACCTAACCTAGACAACCTAGCCTAGACAGACAACACAGACAACCTAACCTAACCTAACCTAACCTAACCTAACTAACTTCTTAACCTAACCTAACCTAACCTAACTAACCTAGACAACCTAGAGCCTAACCTAACCTAACCTAACCTAACCTAACCTAACTTAACCTAACCTAACCTAACCTAACTTAACCTAACCTAACCTAACCTAACTTCTTTAACCTAA